>NC_057863.1:134228693-134528693 GCF_019393635.1 Dromiciops gliroides | reverse complement strand
TTTTTCCTGAGATGAGTAGTAACAGATAGGTTTTTCATATTTAATGAAATTTTGATAATATTTCCTGCCTTAAAATTTGAAGATAATGTTGTGGGAGCCAAAATAACCACAGTTCATGTGCTGCTTTGATTGCCAAATTTTTTTTTTCTCTTCCTCTATATGTGGTGGCGGTGTTTTCCCTTGCAAAAGGGCAGGGCCTTTATACAGCAATACCCTTTGTACAATGTGACCTTTATGAAAGTGTTATTTTTTCCTACTGAAAATCTGATCTGGTTCCTTATATTTTGAAAGCCAAGGTGATAAGGTTTTAACTTTTACTGAAGTCAAGTCAAACAATTTGAATGTACTTTGCTGTGATTCCTAAAAACACAAAACAAAACACATACCACATTGGTTTTTCAGAACTAGGAGTTTTTCCCCTCTCACACCCCAATTTAACTATTGATCATTAGATAAAACAAACAAAAGAACCCATGCAGGAGGAACAGGGTCATAAAGGTGAAATTGTTTCTATATCTTCTTTCCTCAAGTTCTGAAAGAGATTGATTAAGCTTGCATGATGGTGGAGTAATAAAATTGGGTGCTGCTAAATGCCACTTATCTGTCACTTTCCTTTTCTTTTCCTGCAGTTCCTTCTTTTTAGCTTGCCGACAAGTCTGCCCTTCAGTATCCAGAAGATTTCCCTAAATTGGAAAGAATTCAGAAAAGTGCAGCAAACTAAATGAATTGGATTCTAAAGCATTTCACAAAACAGGCTGATGTACTAGTCTATGAATGTTTGGACATACCTGATGAAAGCTCATCTAAGATAAAATTTCCAAAGAAGGCCATTCAGAATGTTTCAACTCTCCCCTGTACCTCAAGAATTTAGTATTTGGTTTATTGATTAGTGCCTTGCTCTTCTGTTTCCCCAAATGATGGGGAGATGTTACTGTGCATTATTTACAACAAGTTCAGGCTAATCCTAAATGGCATGTGTCAACTCTGTTATATACACTGATTTGCTCAATTTGACTAAATTGATTAGTTCATAAATGGTGGGAAAATGTTCAAAAATGATTTAGTTAGCAATGGACATTTCAATGAATGTAGACAACTTCCACCAGTTTTATAAATAGTTAACTTCCTTATTCTGACCTCCCAAAGTTTATAACTGCTATATTTTCCTGTTTTCTATTTCTTCCTTAATCTATATAATAGTAGACTATGGGCTACATAGATAAGATTCATTTGAGCTTTTTAATACCATAGATTTTAAAGTCTCACATGATCTCAGAAGTCATCTATTCTAATTCCCTCATTTCAAATATGAGGAAACTGAGGACCAAAGAGCTAAAATGATTTACTCAAAGTCACACAAGTAATAAGTATCAAAGTTGGGATTTGAACCAGGGTCCTCTGACATGAGAATAAATGTTCTCAAGAAAAACTTTAAATTGCATTAGGAGTCATATATACATAATGTATGTGTATATACACATATATGAATAAACACATTATATATCATAGTATACATATATTCCTTTGTGTGTGTATACACAAACATATAGATGTATATATACATATAGCTGCACATATATGTGTATCTATATGTAATATGCATATGTATGTGTATATTCATCCATGTGAGCATATCTATATGTGTATATCTATTTATGTATGTGCACACACATAAATACACAATACATATATACATACATTCACAGGATCTATGATTCTTATATTGGAGGGAATCCCCACAAAGTAGATTACTGAAGCCCACCTTCCATTTAGTAGAGTATAGGCAATATCTGGAGGCACAGAGAAATTGAGTCTCTGTATTCCTCCCACCTAAGGTTATGTGTGATAAATTATAAGCCCTTAAATTCTTGTTGAATTGATTAGACTTTAAGAACTATGAGCAAAAGAAGTGGAACCTGAGATGTTTCTTTTCAGCCTCAGATCAGATACTCAAAGAAACCTTTACAAAGTAGAATAACCTAGGGCCACTAGGGAATCAGCTACATGTAGACATTTTTTTAAGGTAACAAAATGAGGCTAATTGACTATAAAGTGAATATTGTGTTGAAATGCCTTTTCCACAGTGGCGACTTTTCCATAGTGATGACCTCATTTTGTAATGTGAAGTTGCTAAGATATTTTCAGTTAGCTCTCATTTATCTCTGTTAATAGAGGGAAGGTATCAGTGTGGAAGATACAAAATGATTAATATTCTGACCTGAACTCCTTAGTGGGGTGAGTTTTACAGACTCATCATATTAAAAGAAGCAAGAAAATCTATGAAAATGAGTGGTGAATTCAACCTCTTTGCCATATCATTTGTTTTTTGTTTTTTTGTTTTTTTTAGGCAGTGGGGGTTAAGTGACTTGCCCACGGTCACACAGCTAGTAAGTGTCAAGTGTCTGAGGCCGGATTTGAACTCAGGTACTCCTGAATCCAGGGCCGGTGCTTTAACCACTGCGCCATCTAGCTGCCCCTGTTTTTGTTTTTGTTTTTGTTTTGTTTATTTGTTTTTGCCATATCATTTGAAACTGCTCTCAGTAAAGTACTAAGACTTACTAAATGTTTGTTCTTGGAGTAGCACCATGACATGACATAAAGAGTTCAATAATATAAGGCCTGAGGTGTCAACTTGGATCAATCTGCTACGAAGTGTGCACTTGTCAAAGCTTCTTTACCTTTTTATGGCCTCAGTTTCCTCTTCTAAAAATAACGTACAGCTGGGGAGCAGCTAGATGGTGCAGTGGATAAAGCACCGGCCCTGGATTCAGGAGTACCTGAGTTCAAATCCGGCCCCAGACACTTGACACTTACTAGCTGTGTGACCCTGGGCAAGTCACTTAACCCCAATTGCTCCACAAAATAAACAAACAAACTAACAAAAAATAATGTACAGCCTTTTAAGTCTTACAAAGTGCTTTCCCAATAACTAGCCAAAAAGGTAGTTAGTGGAGCATTATCATCTCAGTTTTACAGATGAGAAAACTGAGATTTAATGAACTAATTGGCTCATGGAGTGACCTAGCTGATAATAACTACATTTATATAGCATTTATTATGTTACCAAGTAGGTTTCAAACTCTTGACCCTAAATCTAGCTCCACACTATACAATTTCTAATATGAAAAAGGTTTTCAATGAGGTGATCTGTGAGGTTCTTTCTAGATTCAAATATAGGATTATATGATCCTTTGAATAGGCAGAGATGTGGAAGATGACAAAGGAGGTGGGTGCCTTATGTGAAAGACTGGAGAAGGTACACTGACAGGAAAGTATAGGGAGAGATTGGGGGGAAAAATGTTATTGGCTCTGTTTATCTGGAACATAAAATACATAAAGAAGGAAAGACTTTAATAAAAATTAAAGGTAGAAGTGAACCAGATTGAAGAAGGTCTAAATTGCTTGTATGAGTTTTTATTTTGTCCTAAAAACAGTAGGGAGTCACTGAAGATTTTCTGAGCAGGTAATGTGATAGAATATAAATTAAGAAGATTACTTAGGCAGCTCTGTGAAGGAAGGGATGGAGAAGAAAGAGACAGAAAGTAGGACAGTTCTTAGAAAACTCCTATGTGAGAGGTAATAAGGGCCTATATTGGAATGGTAGCAATGTGAGAGAAAAGGAGAGGAGCACCTGATGTGAAAGATACTGTGAAGTTGGAATTGACAGAACTTGGCAACAGAATGGATATGATGAGGAAACAAAACTATGTAGAACATGTTGGATTTTATTAGGGTAGTTACCTAAACATATTATTTCTCTATTAGCAATGGGAAATAGTTCAAAATCTATTTGAATGAATGACTACATGATAATAGAGTATACTAAGATATTGGGCCTACTGAAGGTTTTTTTTTGACTTATAATAATAATATTTTACAATCTATACTTCAGACAGTTCCAAAAAATCCAGTTTAGGTTGTGTGATATGGCTATGTATCTGTTATACCCATTTTACAGATGAGAAAACAAAGTTTATATAACTTATATATGGTCAAACAGCTAATAAGTGGCAGAGCTGAAACATATCTGTCTTTGGGATCTAAGCCAAATGCTCTTTTCACCATGCTATCCTTCCTGAGGTGAACAGAAGATATATTAATGTCTTCTCAAATCAGTAAGTCTACGAACATTTATTAAGCACTTATTATCTGCCAGATACTCTGAAATTTTTCTATATCTGATGTAGAGGAAAAATCTTTAAAATTATACCATGTTGGTGGGAGGTAAATGGAAGAGAATGTCTAATAACTACATTATAGTTGTTGGATCCAAAGTTGGAAGTGTTTTTAATTTACTGATCTATGAGTACACTGGCCAGATTATTTTTAGCCATAGAGGTAGGAACAAGTCTCAGTAAGAGACAGTATTGTATCTTGGATATAGAATTGGAATGTGAGTCAAGAAAATCTGGGTTTGAATCTAAAGGCATTAGCTGCATGACCCTGAGCAAATCATTTTTAATTTTTCTGTATCTCAGTTTCCTAAATCAAATAGGAAGAGTAGCACCACTCACTGAATTCTGAGGTCACTTCTAGCTCTAAGTCTATGATCCTATGACTGGATGGTTTCTAAAGTCCCTTGTAATTTCCAATCTCTGGTTTCCTGGCCATTTTACCTTTTTATGCTAATAGACTTTGAATGAAGGTATGTTAGGCTTTCCTGAGAAATAAAGTAAATTGACTTTACTGTATGTCTTTTAGACAACCTTTTTGTTGCTCCAAAGCCTTTATATCTTTTGGTTACAAGATTGCATTCTAGATAGTTGAGGGTGAAAAAATGTGGCCTTTTAGCTATTACTATATTTAAAGATCTTGGAAAAATAGATTTAGAAAGAGAAGTAACCTCAGGGGTTAGCTCGTCCATTCCCTTCTTATTGTCTTTTATTCTTTCTTCTTGAAAAGGACCAATAACATCACAAGCGTCATGTCTTGATTTTTAAGTAAATTGGATTTAAGTGAGACAGAGCTGTGCATGCAGTCATTAGCCTCACCCTCTCATCCAGAGTGATCAGAGTCCAGTGGTAAGGCATAAATCAAGATGAGGGCAATGGTCCAGGATATAGTGGGATACCTTGGCTTTTTTAAGCTAAGTTTTTCCCTGACCTCAGTTTATATGAGGCAAAACCTATTCAGTGATTAAGGCCTAGGTAAGACTTGAGACGAGAAATGGCCTAGTTTGTTATCAGAAAAGAAGCAATCCTGAGAGTGAAAGACCTCAGAGTTTTTGGCTAGAACAAAAAACAAATTACTATTTACACTCTGATCCATCAAAACCCAAACAATGAACAAAAAAGGCTTGAGCTGACACCCATTATTGGCCAATCAGTGAAAGCCAGAATGATTTAGTTCATTCCCATCATTTTCCAGATGAAGAAACAGAGGCCCAGAGATGTTAAATATCAGGCCTAAGGCCACAAGGTAGTAAGAGACAGAGCCTTGATTCTAACTAAAGTCCTCTGAGTCCAAACCTGGCATTTCTTCTATTTCACCATAGTTCCTCTAATGGGGTTTAATTCCAACATGCTCACTATCCTGACATTGTATAACATAAAAAGGACATAAGAGGAGAAAATAGGTCAGCCATGAAGAATAAAAGCTTGACAGAGCTAGATTTCAGGAATTCTGTTTGCTAGCTAAGCAGTAGTACTCAAGCATACATGAACACAGATGCTAACACACATGCACGCACATTGAGGCTTAGCTTCAAATTCAGTCTCAGCAAGTTGGAACTTGTTTTATTCTTTGACCAATTTTTATGGGCCACTTATACATAGAGTTCTTTTGGATGAGAATCCAGGTGTCATAATTATGATATGCCACTGTTTTCATGGGAAAAATGATCTGTCCAGGAAGTAGTTTTTCACAATTACAACTTTATATATATTTAAAGAACAAAAAGCCCTTTGATTATTCCCTTAATTATTTGTCCAGATAGAGGTGAATCTAGTGATGTATAATATTTCTATACTCATTATCCTTTCACATAACTCACTTAGCTGGCTTGAAACTCTACTGTAATATCTCCGGGCATGAAAGCAATATATAAAACATTCTCGGAAGTTGTCGTAGAAGGTTTAATATTCCAATAGGATTATTGAAGAGAGAAGCAATAAGATCCTTCACATACAGAGAATCTATTACAATCCCCCTCTTATTCTCTGGCCTAAACAATTTCCCATCAGTGACAGTGCATTTGCCAGTAGCCTGCAGGAAAGCAAGCTCTCCCCAAACCAAGTTAAAATGACCACAAATTACCTGTCTTCATTCATAGCTCGTATCAGGTTGAGGGGCTATTTCTAGATCCTATGGCAGTCATCAAAGAAAAGTCTTCTTTATTCTACTAAATTCCCAATGGAGAGCTACATTGGGGCTTTCTGATATTCTAGATATCAGATTGACTTCATGAGTGGAATTAAATTTGAGCTATAGTGTCATAGTCTTTCTAGGTCATAAGTCACTCTTAGGTAGTAAGCCCACTTTTTGAGGTTTAACACCATCCTTCCTCCCACCTGTAGTAGTAACCACTCTATGTTTCAATGGATCTTAATCATTTGAACATTCTAAAATGGAGTTAATCAAACAAGCATGGCTTCTTTATTCATGACTAACATAAGTAAAATAAAGGGGTTATTTCAAATAAATTGTGAGAAAATAATGGTTTTGGGGGATCCCAAAGACCCCCCCACACACACACACTTGAGGGCCTAACTGCCAGACCTCTTTTAAGGCCAGCCCAGAGTCAGACAAGTTGGATCTTGGACTATGAATAGAGACAATGGAGATTAAAACCACACCTACCTGAAAGCCTTTCCCCTCAGAGGGTCTGTCCTCTGGACTCTGACCTCAGCACATACTGATCATTTCAATATGGCCACCTAAGTCCAGTAAACCAACAGATTTGAATCATGCTAGCCAAATAGTTTTGAGAAGTGTGTAAGGGCCACCTCTCCTCTGGAGGAGAGCTTATGCTCTCTGACTTGGTCTCTTGGCCTGCGACTCTGAAAGAGGCAGTCATGAGACCCACTCTGTCTCCCCTCTATCCTAGGTAAATAGGGCTTCTGAACATTCTGAGACATATGTTCTCTCTTTACTAACATTTAATATGATTTACTAAATGCTTAATGCCCATAACTGATGCTAAAGCCTCTAATTTATAAGTAACAATATATTAGAAATCCTAGCTAATTTTCTCTAAAACTTAGAACAGAGACAGGCACCCCCATGTAATTTCAAATGATACAACATACATATGTGTACCTCCCTCACCCCACTCTCTGCCTCTCTCCCCAAAGTTATAATTATATAAATATAGTAATTGGTTCTAACTCAAGGAAAATATTCTCTTATATTTGATGAATTGGGTTAAATTGAATTATAGTACTTAAGGGTCTGGTCTTATGCAAGAAAGGGCTTAGATTGATGTTTTGTTTTTCCTCAGATGACAGAGCTAGGGGCAATTGGTTTAAGTTGCAGAAAAGCAAAAATGAAGTGAACTGCTTCAGGAGATGGAATTCATCAAGTAAAAGCTGAATGATGACAGGATTGTTTGGAGGGCGACAATATCATCTGATCAAGGACTTGTGGGTTTATTTAGATAACTTGTAAAATCTCTTCCAACTTTAAGTTATATGACTCCATAATGAAGAGTATGACATTTTTTTTTTGGGGGGGGTGAGGCAATTGGGGTTAAGTGACTTGCCTAGGGTCATGCAGCTAGTAAGTGTTAAGTGTCTGAGGTCGGATTTGAACTCAGGTACTCCTGAATCCAGGGCCAGTGCTCTATCCACTGCGCCATCTAGCTGCCCCGGGAATAATATATTTTGAGTCAGATGATCTGCTTTAAATTCCTTATACTACTTCTTAATGCCTCCACTTTGAGCAAGTTACTTTCCCTTTCTGATCCTCAGCTTTTTCATTTGCTAAATGAGGATGTTGGACAAGATGACTCTGAAGGTCCTTTTGGCTATAAATCTGTGTTCCTATGACCCTACAATTATCCAAAGTCTTTTATCTTTGCTTAGAGAAATGAAGCCTTTCTCTTTTCCATATCAAATAAGTAGGGAAGAAAAAGAAATATGGTGAAATGTCTGAAATATAGATATGTTAGATATTAGGCAGGTAACAAAGAACAAATGACTTCTCAACTATTTTTTCAAGAAAAGCCTACAATAGCAAATTAATTAAAGTGAACAGGTTGAATCAGACTACATGCCAGATTTTGGATCCATTCCAACAGTGGTATTTAAGGAACAGAAACCTTAGGGACACATAAAAATGGACCTAAGATAAGAACCTATCTGGCATCACTGCCACATTTGGACATTGTGAGAGTACCACCACCCTGCTGAGAAAGACAGTACGGATTGGCGTCCAGAAGTTATGTTTACCACCTGTGGGTCTTGTCTATCAATGTTATCAGCCAATTAGCTTGGAGCTGTGTATGTAGGGACCACACCTGGGCGGGACGCAGAAGGCTTCTGCTGGAGAGAAAGGCATTCCCTTCCATTTGAGGTGGTGAGAGGAGAAGCTTCAGGTGCAGGGAGAGAGGTTTCTTTTCCTTCTTTCTCCATGTGTTTCTCTTTGCTAACCCCTCATAAAATTTAATAAATGCTTAATGCCCCAAAACTGGTGCTAAAGTTTCTAATTTAAAGTGACCACACATTAGATTTTTTAAACATCACAGTTAGAATTTTAGGATCCACAACATGAACTTGTTTGAAATGAAACTATTCATGATTTTTTACTGTTAATCTCACCTAAGACCCTACTAGCCATATGTAATGAAGGCAAAAATATGCACAAGGTTCCACTGACATTAACTCCATATGGGATTCTGGGATCCTGATTCTAGGAATTGTAGGCTTCAAAATTAGCCTCAGGCTCCCCAAGCAGAGCTGCCCCTCCCACTCTGTTTCAACTGCTGGGGGCCTCTGAGTTGGGCTAAGCTGAGCAGAAAGAAAATCCCGGGCCCTGGGTGTGGCACAGTACAGCACATGCACACAGTAGAGAGGCACACGAAAAATGTCAGGGCCACCAGAGTTTGCTTCACCCTGCACCCAGCTCCTACTGCACGAGGCACAGGGTTCGGCTGGCCCTGGGGCAGCCAGCCCGAGTTTCATCTGAGAGAGGAGGTTAATAAAAAGAGATGCAGGGAGACATAAGGGGGGGAGTCAACAAACTGAAGGGGGCTTGGAGTTAGAAGAAAGGGTCAGAAAAGTGAAACAGGGGACTTTTCAGTGAGGGGGACGCTAGAAGAAGGTTGGTTGGTACAAGGATGCTAAGGATACTGAGAAACGGTATGGAAAGAAAGGGGGCTTGCAGGTAGAAGATGTAGTGAGAGAATAGATGCTGAGAGGTCAGTGGGAGAAGAAGCTCAGGGGAGCTGGAGTGAAGGAGAAAAAGAGTTAGAGGAAGAGTGAGAGTGAGGGAAGGTAGTAAAAGACAGGACAGAAGGAGAAAGTGCAAGCAGTGAGAAAGTTGGAGAGGACTAAAGGCAAACCTGTCTGAGCAAGGCGTGGCTGTAGGCCACAGCAGCAGCAGCCAGCATACCCTTAGGAGAAAATTAAAAGAGAAAGTGGAGAGTTCATTGACTGAGGTTTCAGGTTGTATATCTTGCCTTCCTGTATTCTCATTTCTGAATTGTTTCATATAAATAAATCCTGATTTGGTTATTTAATTAAAAGGTGTTTGCTTATCAATTTGGGAGAAGCAGTTGTGGGGGAATTTTTAAACGTCCCTAACAGACTGGCTTAGGCAATTAATAGGAGTCAGATAGCCAGTCAGTCAAAAGTCCACAGATTAGGCCTCACAAGTAAGTTAATAATATTTTAACATTTAAATGGTCACTGCAGCAGAACTAATGGCCCAATTATAATTTTTCTAAAGTTATAATTTTTCATATAAGCCCAGTTATAAATTTTTCAGATTTGTAGTTAGCAGTTATTTATTTATTTTTTTACAAAATCATGTTAATATGAAATGAAGACAAATTGGGAGCATGTGTAGACATTCTGCAACTGGTTCCATTCAGCTAATATCACAAATAGAAAGTGTTTTTGTTGTTGTTGTTGTTTGTTTTTTGATTGCATGGCTAGAATTCGTTGCCTTCAAAAGATACTAGCTGATCAAAACATCAGCTCTTCTCCTCAACTGCTTTCTCTTGGTTGACTCCCACTCCCTGGCAACATTTGGTGAGAGGCAGTACTTTATTAAAGCAAGGCTTTGGGCTCCCTGCCTCCAAAACTATCCCATGAATATGAGCCATGGTCCTTTGACCTAGAATTTTTTTTTTACATGTTAGGTACATGAATTGGGGGGTGTAATTATGAAAGTTTGAAAAGTAAGGAAAGTGAGCTGTCTGGATGTCCACTTATTTAGGCATCCAGGAGTAAATGCCAGCTTTTGTAGCCATAACAACATTGATGCTCCAAGGATAAAGGCCTCGAGGGACCCAGCCCAACAGAACCTGAGATGAGGACTGATCAGGCAACAATTCCTATATTTGGACAAGAATTTGCTGGAAGCATGATTATGTGCAAATTATGTTAAGAGTGAGTTCACTCTCTCCAGAGACTGAGGTGATTGAGGAGAGAGTGTTACCCAGGGTTTGGGGGAAAATACTTTACTTTTCTTCTTGCTATTTCTTTGAAATAGATATTTTTTTGAATAAAATATAAGTGATGTTAAATGGTTAAATAGAACTGAGGTATTAATCACTCACTAGAGACTAACATTGGAAGGAACATAGTTGATGTAGAAACTCAAGATGATGGCATTAGAAAAGGGACACAAAGGGGGTGATGTATGGCCCTGAGATAGTGTCCCAGGCAATACTTTCTACACATAAGAAATCTATGTAGAGTGCTCTCTGTCGAGGATAATATAGCTTTCTGAAATAACACCAGACTAAGAGTATGCATCCTGTATAGGTCTACAAGATTATTTGGGACTGCTAACTTCTTTCAATAGTTCATTTTTTATTATTTAAAACACTTGCCAGATTCAGATATGGGGTGGTTCTACTAGCAAAAATCATTTGGAGGAGAAATGTCATAATCTGGTAACTCTAAAAGACATGTTCCATCAGAACTTAAGTCATGGTGTGCCTGCAAAATGGAATGGCTAAATTGAAAGCCTAAGGTATATCTGATGTAAATAAACTTGCCTTTTGGCACATAAACTTTTTCAGTATCACTGAAGATTTTTTTTTTTGGTGAGGCAACTGGGGTTATGTGACTTGTCTAGGGTCATACTTCACTAATGATTTATAAAGAAATATGTATGAGTGAAAATGAGTAGAGAGGACAAAGGATAATGCATTCTAAAAAGGGTAAATTTCTTGAGGATATGTTTTTGAACATGGTAGATGACAAGTTGTGTCATTTTTCAGTTAATGATAATCTTCAATAAAAGATTCATTGGAAATGAAAAGGAAACTAGAGGTATAACCCACCTCTGAACTCTCAAAGATTCCAATGAAGTGATTATATTTATAGCTTTTCCCTTATGATTATTACTAGAAGATTTAGCATTTTGCCCCCCCTCAAATCCTACATTTAAAGAAGAAAATAGAAGTAAAGAAAAATGAAAGAGACATCTTATGGCATGGCACATGAAATAAAATAATTTTGAGGAATGTAGTCTCCAAATCAATCATTTCCTTCAAAATAAGTTCAAAATTGAAAGAGATCCATCAAACAATGGACCCACTCTGACAGCATAGAATTTAATTTGAAGAAGGCCACTGTAATTTCTCTTTGCCTTAAGGGTCAAGAAAAATGCAATAAAAATGAGGTGCTTTTTTAACAGTTAAAGTTGAGTTTATCATTTTTTTTTTAATTTCTAAAACAGAATAAACTTGGTAGGGCAAAGTAATGTGTCTTTAAATCTATCTAACTACTATAGTCACTTGATATCTTGAGGCATTTATTTTTTATTTATTTGTCCCCCAAAACAGATACTGTGTGCTTCAAATAATCAAAACTTAAGGGGGGAGAAACACAGAAAAATACTTTGCTTTTCTACTATGGTTAATTATGCATTGGTGTTTACTTTCATAATATGAGAGTCCCAGATGTAGCAATGACTATAGGATATCGTTTAATCTAGCCTTTTTCTCTAGGAAGAAAAAACCCCCTGCAAATTAAGCACTCTAGAAAAATAGTCACAATTCCAGGAACAAGAATTCCACAACTGCCCAGCATCTTCTTTTTTTAAAAAATAATCTGTATTGTCAAAAATATAATAAAATAAAGTTCATTCTTATGTATAACAAGGATCTCTCTGGCTTCGAATTAGGTCATTTTGTTCTGGGTATTCTGAGGGGAAAAGCAATTGGTGAGCATTTCCCTTGTATAGAGTTCAAGATAAAAGAGAGATCAAATTTCTTTAAGGGCTTAAGTAGTTATCAGGAAACTTGAGAGCTATGAATTCTCACTCTGGCCATGACAATAGGTATTGAGTGAAATCCTGCAAGTGTATTTACATTAGGTAATTTTCTAAATTTTCCTTTCATAAAGAAGTAACTTAGAAATTATGGCCTTATTTTTTTGGCTATTGGTAGAATTACAATGACATTCTAAAATTCCCATGAACCAAATGCGTCTCATCTACCCTCATATTAGGCTTTGTCTGTGTCTGTCTGTCTGTGACTGTCTGTCTCTCTCCCCTCTCTCTCTCTGTCTCTCTCTCTTTCTCTCTCTGTCTCTGTCTCTCACACACGCACACATATACACACAATTCATTGTTGAATGGACAAAGTAAAAAATATGTTACTTACTTATTGATCAGTATACAGCATCTTTTTTTTTAAAGTTTTGATTATTGCTTTAAAGCATGAAACTAAGTCCCTATCTTGTTAGTCACTAAAGTATATAGTTACACTAATGAGTGAGAAAGGAAAAAACAAAACCAACAGAAAAAAGCATGTGTTATAGTTTTGATTGAATAGATCATTTTGTAAACTAGGTTAAAATGTTAATTAGACCATGCCACTATTCAGTACAAGAGGGGAATGTAGATTTAAGAGAATTCTACAACCATGGGCAAGAGGAAATCACTGAGCTATGATCTTAGAAGTAGCATAATATCTCTGAGGGTTGACTGAGGAAATGAAAAGCCCAAAGCTTTCAATATCTGGAATAAGTAGACCATGAAAGCTATAATAAAATAAGAGGCAGTGGGCTGCCAGAACAGAGGTGGGAGACCAACCGATAAAATCAATAGAATGGAAAGAGCAGCATTGAAACAAATGAAAAACAACCTCATGTTGAGCTATAAATTTGCAAATGAGCATAGTCATGTTAAAAGACATATGGAGTGTGTACTCTCAGTTCCCAAAGACTTCAAGTAGCTGCACCTGCTAAAGAAAACTATGATGTTGCATTAAAATAGCATCATTACACAATATAATATGTATATTGAAAAATAGCCAGGAAAATGAATGAAAATTGGGCACCATAAAAGTCTCTCTGGTCACTGGCATAATGTAATGGCATAACGAATTGCATAACTCTTTTTCTTTGGAAGACAACTTTAGCACCAGCCTGAACAGCCTTCTCTTTATGCCCGGTTCCTTTTATTCTTGGTTATCCACAGCACTGGGACAAACTATTAAGCACAAGACTTTCTAGACAACAAGTGCTCAATCCATCTCTGTCCACAGCTGTCAAAATCATCTTCCTGATACAACACCCAAATTATAAACCTTAAGTGGCTCCCACTGCTGATAAGCATAAATAAAAACTTCTTATGGAAATTTTTAAGACTGTCCACAATCTTGCTCTCATCTATTCCATCCCCACCTTATTTTATATTAATTCCCTGTGTGTGTTCTGTATTTAAGTCTTATAAGTCTGCCAGTTATTGCTTGCTATTCTCATATTTCTTCCTATCTTCTCACATCACTGTGCATATGTTGAGGCAAATTCAAGGTAAAATAGTACTGTGAAATTATTTAGACATAAAAATATAATGAGAATTAGAATATGAAAAACATGCAAGAGAAGTCTAAACATCTATCAGCTTATATAGACAAGAGATAATCATGAACTGGGGTGGAAAGAGAGGGAAATGAAATGAAGAAGATTACATTTGAAGAATACTTTGGATATCAATGGTTAGTCCAGGCTTAGGGAATGATGTGAGAAAAGTGGCAGGGGAATAAAATTCTGGGGCTCAAAAATGATAGATAGTTCAATTTAGTTAAAAATAGAATATTTGAAGGGGAGTATTGTGTTAAATAATTTTGGAAAGAAAGTAGGGCTACATTGTGAAAAGCCTTGAATGTCAAGATAAATAAACCTAAACATAAGTAATGGGAATCAACTGAAGGGGTTCAAACTGTGAAATACAATAGATGAAGGAATAGATAAAGAACTGTCCATTAAATGCATAATATTATGGAATGGAAGCCTTTTTAGTAACAAAGATTAATAAAAAGTAATATTTTGCATTGAATAATGAGAAAAGAAAAACACATTTAATATGAAGGTTTTAACATTAAAAGGTTCAATTATAGGTTTATAAAATTGCATTACTGCTACAAGAAAAGCTATTTGGTAATATTTGCTGATTAAACACACCACCATGCTGAAAATAAATGGAGAAATATATGAAGAGTTTAGTGATGAAATATACAGTTGGAAAGCTTAGGTCAAAGTAAATTTTATTTTTCCAAAATGTTCTTTGCATAATAGAAAATTAATAAATAATAATAAAAATAGTATATTATTCAAAATTATTTCATTTGGTGCTATTGTATAGATTTAATAATAATTACCTTTACTTTTAACTTTTTTTTTACAAGCAAACACTATTGTTATAAGGGACAGCTAGGTGGCACTTTGAATAAAGTTCCAGGCTTGGAATCAGAAAGACTCATGTTCCTGAATTTAAATCTGACCTCAGAAATTTACTAGCTGTGTGACCCTGGGTAAATTGCTTAACCCTATTAGTCTCAGTTTCCTCATCAATAAAATGAGCTGAGAAGGAAATGGCAAACCACTCTAGTATCTTTGCCAAGTAAACCACCATATGGAGTCACAAAAAGCCTGAAATGACTGAACAAAAACAAAGATCTGGAATGAGAGCTGAAGTCTCTGACATGGGGAATATCTTGATTGGTTTTGGTTAACTCTATATAGAGCCCTCTTTAGTGAATTTTACACAGTATTTTCTTATGTAGAACTATTCAGTAGCCAAACTGTCAACTGCCAGGGAAGATTCTTGAATCTCACAATCCACTCTTTTCTGAGCTTTTTTGAGGAGAGGTCACACTAACTGAAGATATTTCCTGCCCACATCACTGTGATATTATGTCTCTCTCTGTTCCTTCCTGAATGTAGTATCTCTTACTTCAAAATCCCAAAGGGGATCCTAAAGAGTTGGACATGACTCAAAAATGATTGAAATAGTATTATAAGTATGTCTTTATAAAGTATTTAAAATAATTGAGTTGGCTGAATATTATCTAAGCCTAGATTTATTGAATTATATGTTACAAAAGTATATCCCTAAACAAATTTATTAATATTGAATCATATATATTTAAGTAAAATTAAATTATTTCCTGCATTTTAACAGTTTTTTTTAATTTGGAGAAAATGTATTCATTATGAACTAAGTAGATATTGAAACTATCCAATATAGTCTATATAATTTTCTTAAACACTATAAGGCAGTGATCAATAACATGACACTGAAATCTATGAATGGCACATGACTGTCATCTTCATGGAATTTTTAGGTAAAAGTAATATTTGTTTCACTTTGATGTCACCAAATATTGTTACAGAGATGCATATATTCAAAAACTATTTGGAATAATTTCATGTTTCTATTCATGGTATTATTATGATATTATTCATGTATTATAAATGTATTTTTATATAAGTGGTACAGTAGATAAATGCTGGAGTAAGACCTGAATTTAAATACCACCTCAGACACTTACAAGTTGTATGACCCTGGGCAAGTCACATAACCCTGTTTGCCTCAGTTTCCTCATCTGTAAAATGATCTGGAGAAGGAAATGACAAACCACTCCAATATCTTTCAGAGAAAACTAAGAATGATGTCATGATGAGTCAGTCCCAATTAAAAACATTTAAACATGCACATATCTATATATCTAAATCTATCTTTTTGTTTAATAGAAAATGGAAAATCATCCCATACTCAAAATCACAGGGAACTGACACATACACAGAGCATCTCTGCTACTACTTCCCACATGAGAGAAGTTGAAGAACCTTATTCTGGGAGGGTCTGATAAGATATAATGAAATTGCCTTGGAAAGTTCCCGAAACATGAATAGACATTTTTGTTGGCTAACCATGTAGTTGGGGGAAGCCTTTTCAGTTGAGTGTTTATCCAGACATAGGTGTGACTTCAAAGGGCACTAGCTCCAGAGGCCCATCAGACTTTTCAGATGCTCTTCTTCTTTTTTTCTTTTTTTCTGGATTTCTGCTCTCAGATGGACTCTTCTGATAGACAATACTTTAAGGACAGATGCCTTGAATCTTTCTCTCCAAAACAAATATGTAGTCCCATTAATAGAGACATTGATTCTTTGCCTTCCTCGGAGCTGCTTCTTTTCTCTTAAGTGAAGGGATTGAGATTCCAATCTTGCAAATTAAAAAAAATTCAGGAGGACAAGCCCATGTCATCTGGACATCTAGAAGTCTAGTCCATGGGGCAGCTAGATGGTGTGGTGGATACAGCACTGGCCCTGGAGTCAGGAGGACCTGAGTTCAAATCTGGCCTCAGACACTTAACACTTACTGGCTGTGTGACCCTGGACAAGTCACTTAACCCCAATTGCCTCACAAAAAAAGTCTAGTCCGTGTTAGGTTTGCAGTCAGTCTAGCTTCAAGGTTTTTAAAAATAAGAATTTTTGAGATTTACGCCAGTGATACCTAAAAAGGACTCATCAGGCAGTGATGGCTGAAAATTTGCACATGAACTTGGGAGACTTGGGCTATTACTAATTGTGTTAAGATTGAGTCAAGTCTCTTTAGAAACCAAGGTAGCATAAGGGACAGTGTTATCCAAGTTTTAGAGTGAAATATTTATACATCTGCACACTAAATATTTATCCCACCTTGGTTGGGAGTGGGATACTAGTCACATTCTGATGGACAACAGTGGAGGAAACACTACCAGTGTGGCTTGAGTACATAACACTAGAGAAGAGCCTCAAGCCTCTCAAGGTACTCCTAGAGTAATGCAGAAAAGCTGGAGCAGGCTTCACTCTGAGATACTGATCCTAGATAGATAGATAGATGGATAGATAGATGGATAGATAGATAGATGGATAGATGGATGGATGGATGGATGGATGGATGGATAGATAGATAGATAGATAGATAGATAGATAGATAGATAGATAGATGATAGATAGATAGATGGATGGATAGATAGATAGATAGATGGATAGATGGATAGATAGATAGATGGATGGATGGATGGATGGATGGATGGATGGATGGATGGATAGATGGATAGATAGATAGATGGATAGATAGATGGATGGATGGATGGATGGATGGATGGATGGATGGATGGATGGATAGATAGATAGATAGATAGATAGATAGATAGATAGATAGATAGATAGATAGATGGATGGATGGATGGATGGATGGATGGATGGATGGATGGATGGATGGATAGATAGATAGATAGATAGATAGATAGATAGATAGATAGATAGATAGATAGATAGATAGATAGATGGATGCATGGATGTATGGATGGATGATAGATTCACATACATATATACATATATACATACACCTAGATATGTAGATGGATAAGTGAATAGATTTTTGCCTATAAGTTAGTGCTAGAGACCAATATTCACAAAGCAAGCCCAGTCCACTTTGGGTCATCTCAGAGTACTAACAATTAGAGTTCTGGAAATAGTATGCCAGAGAACAGATCATTGAAAAGATCTTTCCGACAGACAAATATAGCCAGTAACAGTGCTTTTTGAAAATTGCAATCTGGGAAATTACATGAAAAAAACAACACCTACATTGGGAAGCAGAAACTGAGCAACAAGGAAACATGATGTGGACACTATCAATTGTAGACTTAATTTGCATGCGTAGGGTTCTGTGGCCTTCAGGCTATTCTTAAGTGAAAATACCATCCTACTCTACTAATCTTCAGCACTTATGCTTCAAGTGGATCCCTGGACAACAAGACATTTTAAAGATTAATTCTGCTTAAATTCTGTGCGATATTAAATATTAAAGCTTGATGGATTTCAAGTACCAAAAAAATAAAGATTTTTCAGCACAGAGAGGTATTGTAAATGATCTCCAGAGAAAGAGATGCCAGAGGCTCTTTTAGAAATACACTGCAGACTCTTACACATATTTGCCAGCAAAACACTTTTTCTCCTTTCTAATCTGAATCCTCCCTGATGACTACTTCATCTTTCTTTGCTAATGAAACATCAAATGTCACATTATCATAGAATTAGAATTTCTGTGACTTGGAAGCCCCAGAAAACTCCTTTACTTACAGAAATACCTGACATATCTCAAGGCTAGACATCTGGCAACTTCAGCCTTAAGGATAGAAAAGTTAAGTAAGGATGTAAAAGTAAGCAAAGAAGACCAATGTAATTTTGATTTTGTTTCTTTTCTTCAACCTCATAGTCATACATGGAATGTTGACCACATAGAGCAATGTTTTATGCATGTGTATACTCATTGTATTTATTTTTCCTCTATAATCTCTGACAAACTAAGTCTTAAACATTTTGTAATCTATAGTTCCTCTCTTCATTTAGTTCCTTTACCTATTATTCCAACCCCTGGCCTCCTAAATCCTATAAGGCTATTGAGGGGTAGGTCTCACATAACCTTTTTTCTTTGGCTTCAGTGAAAAGACTTTCCCCTCCAGGAAGCCCTTTTCTTTATCAGGATTACACAGTAATAATGGGATAGCTGAGTGGGAATACTGTAGGGCACCTTCTCCTATGGCCATCTACTTCCCTTCCCTTTCTTCCACACCTAAAGGGTCCTAGGCCAGATCCTGAGGGTAGCAAATTGGAAAAAGTGCCATGACTACTTATATTGCTTAGATGGGATATAAATGAAAAATTTGAAGGCTTCTGGAGATATCAAGAATCACTAGGCCTCATTTGCATTGCCACTATGTCCTTAGATCCTCTAGGCTTTACCACTTAATACTTAGCTGATTTCCCTTTATATTCAGATACCTAGGTACTGCCATCTTACTGACTGATTAAAACCTAAGAACCCCTTGGCCTTGTGATACTATATTTTCAGAGGCTGTCTCTAACCTTCTGGCTTTTGAATCCATCATTTTCCTTAGTATTAATTTTTTTTGACCTCTATTACATTTGACACTGACCCTGTCTTCTGAATGCTTTAATCCTTTGGCTTATGAGACACTGCGTCTCCAACATTTCTACTAATTCTGTTTCACTGATTTCCTTTTATTCATCATCCATGTGGATATTAAATGAGATTCTATTCTTACTCATTTCTATCTTTAAACTCTCTCTTGGTGGTATTGTCTCCAAAGGTTTCAATTATCATCTCTTTGCAAATATCTCTCAAAATATATTTTTAATTGTGACCTCTCTCATGTTATTCAGAAACTTCATCTACAACTTTCTGCTCTACATAAATAGACAGATAGGTTGTGCAGTGGATAGAGTACTAGACCTAGAATCAAGATGAATGGAATTCAAATATGGAATCAAATAATTGCAACATATGTGACCATGGGCAACTTGATTAATCTCAATCTGCCTTAGTTTCCTCATCTATAAATTAATAATAACACCTACTTCTCAGAGTTGCTGTGAGGATAAAATTATATAATATGTGTAAAATGATTTGCAAACATTAAAGCATTTTATGAATACTATTACTGTTATCTTAATCTGGAGAGGTTGACAGCAGCTTAAGCCAACCTTTTATTTATCTACCAAAATGTGATCATCTTATTAATTTTCTTTGTACTGCTACTTCCATTCTTTCAGTCATCTATGCTTGAAATCTCAGTCATTTTGATTGTTGTTTTCTTAACCCTTATATGTAATTGTTGACAAGTTTTGTTTTCCTTTTTTGGAAAAATCTCCTGTCTCCATCTCATCATTTATGTTTCTAACAGTTTTTGTTTCTCTTTTCTGATTTTTTAAATTTAATATTTTATTTTTCCCAGTTACATGTAAAATTTTAACATGCTCTTTTCAAATTTTGAGTTCAAATCCCCCCTTCTTACTTTCCTCCCCTCAGTGAGAAGAGAAGCAATTTGACATAGGTCATACATGTGGAATCATACAAAACACATTTCCATGTAAGTTGTGCTATGAAAGAAAACAAAGACATCTCAAGAAAACATAAATAAAAATATCTTTGATATTACTTCAAGTTCTACCAGTTCTTTCTCTGGAGATAGACAGCACATTTCATCATAAGTCCTTCAGAATTGCCTTGTATGCTGAGAATACCTAAGTTATTTATACTAGATCATCATACAACATTGTTGTTACTGTGAACAATGTTCTCCTGGTTCTGCTCATTTCACTTTGCAGCAGGTCATGTAAGTCTTTCCAGGTTTTTCTGGGAGCATCCTACTTATCATCATACAATACATAATAGTATTCCATCACAATCAACTACAGCTTTTTAGTCATTCCCCAATTGATGGGTATCTCCTCAATTTTCAATCCTTTGCCACCAATAAAAGACTTGCTATAAATATTTTTGTACATATAAATCCTTTTCATTTAAAAATATTTGAGGGATATATACCTTTGCTGGATCAAAAGGTGTGCAGAGTGTGATTGCCCTTTGGGTGTAATTGTAAATTGCTTTCCAGAATGGTTGAATCAATATACACTTTCACCAATAGTACATTAGTGTTTCTCACATCCTCTCTAATATTTGTCATTTTCTTTTCTGTCATATTAGCCAATCTGACAGGTGTGTGGTGATAGCACAGAGTTGTTTTAATTTACATCTCTCTAATCAATAGCGTTTTGCAGTATATTTTTATGACTAGAAGCTTTGATTATTTTGTGTGAAAACTGCTTGTTTATATCCTTTGACCATTTATCAATTGAGGAATGGCTCTTATTTCTAAAAATTTGACTTAGTTCCCTATATATTTGAGAAATGGGGTCTTTATTAAAGAAATTTGCTATAATTTTTTTTCATAGTAATGTTTAACAACTATGGTATTTCTGTCAATCTTATTTTCTCCTTGATTATTTCTCTCTCTCTCTCTCTCTCTGTTTCTCTGTCTCTCTCTCTCTCCTTTTACCCTGTTCATTCTCAAAAGTATTTTGCTTATCATTTTTTCTTATCTCAATTTGATTTCCCTTCTATCAGCCCCACCCCACCCTTTCTCTTATGCCCTTCCCTTCCTACTTCCTGTAGGGTATGATAGATTTCTATACCCGCCTGAGTATGTGTATTTTTTTCCTCTTTGAGTGAATTTTTATGAAATTAAGTTTTATACATTTACCTCCCTCTTTCCCCAATCTTCCCCTCCTCTGAAAAATAACTTTCAAGCCTCTTTTTTTCAGAATATTTACTGCCTTCTATATTTCCCTTTTCCCTTCTCCCAGTGTATTCTTTCTCATCTCTTAATTTAATTTAATTTTTATATAATCACCCCATCATATTTAACTCACACCTATGCTTTCTGTCTATTTATATTCCTTCTAACTCTCCTAATAATGAGAAAGTTTTTAAGACTTACAAGTTTCATTTTCCTAATTAGGAATTTAAACAGTTTAATATTATTGAATTCCTTATGATTTCTCTTTCCTATTTATCTTTTTATGCTCCTTTTGAGTCTTGTGTTTGAAAGACAAATTTTCTATTCTGCTATGTTTTTTTCATCAGGAATGCTTGAATGTTTTCTATTTCACTGAATGTCCAGTTTCCCCCCCTGAAGTATTATACTCAGTTTTGCTGGGTAGGTGTTTTTTCTTTGTAATCCTAGCTCCTTTGCCCTCCAGATCATGTTCCAAGTCCTCAGATCCTTTAATGTAGAAACTGCTAAATCTTGAGTCATCCTCAATGTGCCTTCCTGATATTTGAATTGTTTCTTTTAGGCTGCTTGCACTATTTTCTGTTTGACCTGGGAGCTCTGGAATTTGGCTATAATATTCCTGGGAGTTTTCATTTAAGATCTCTTTTAGAAGGCAATTGGTACATTCTTTCAATTTCTATATGACTCTGTGGTTCTAGAATATCAGGGCATTTTCCTTGATCATTTCTTGATAGTTGATATCTAGGATCCTTTTTTATTTTTGATTTATGGAGTTCAAACAGTCCAATGATTTTTAAATTATCTCTTCTGAATCCATTTTCCATGTCTCTAGTTTTTCTAATAAGACATTTCACATTTTCTTCTATTTTTACCTTCATTTGATGTTGATACATTGTTTCCTGATGGCTCATAGAGTCATTGGCTTCCATTTGCTCAAGTGAAATTTTTAAGGAATTATTTTCATCAGTGAGCTTTTGTCCCTCCTTTTCCATTTGACCAATTCTGCTTTTAAGGATTTATTCTCTTGAGTCAAATTTTGGATATATATTTTTTCCATTTGGTCGATTCTGATTTTCAAGGCATGTTTTTTTCATTGGCTTCTTGTGCTTCTTTTACTATTTGAGCTATTTTGTTTTTAAGGTGTTGTTTTCTTCAATTTTTTTATGCCTCTTTACCAAGCTGTTTTCTTTTTTCATGATATTCTCATGTCACTATCATTTCTCTTCCCTATTTTTCCTCTACCTCTCTTACTTGATTTTTGATATCCTTTTTGAGCTGTTCCATGGTGTGGAGTAAATTCATATTTTCCTTTGAGTCTTTGGATGTTGGAATTTTGACTTTGTTTTCTTCTTCTAAGTGTGTGTTTTTATCTTCTCTGTCACCATAGTAACTTTATATAATCAGGCTATTTTTTCTGCTGTTTGCTCATTTTCCAGCCTATTTCTTGATTTTTAATTTTTATAAGTGGGGCTTTTCTTCTGGAGTGGAGGGGACACTATCCCAAATTTCAAGATTTTGAGTGTGTATTTGTGTGTGTGTGTGTATGTGTGTGCAGCTGTTTTCATAGATATTTCTGGTGACCTGTAATTTTTTGGTTCTTCCAAGGTGGTATGATCTAGGGAGAGGTGTGTTTACTACTTTCTTTCACTGTTCACAGGTCTGTGAGTGACCACAAGCACTCTTTTTTTTTTTTGGTACTGTGCCAGAGTCCCTGTTCTCCTGAGGCTGCAAACTCTCATGTTCTAGAGCTCCTTCTCACCCTGGGCCTGAGACCCAGGCCTGTGACCCAGTTCCAAGTGTGGGAAATGCAATAAAGTTCTGCCCTTGGTTTCAGCAAAGGGACCCTTGTATTACAGAAGGATATTATCTTTCTGACCAGTTGCCTGACCATCTTATTATCTGTGGACTGAGACGTAGGGAAACTACTTCTGCTGCTATGGATTCAGTCACTCCCAAGACCTGCTCCTAGTTTGCTAAGGTTTGGTCTATGCTGGTCTGTCCTGTAGTGGATTTAACTCCACTCTCACCCTGTTGCAACAGACCTTTCCTATTAACCTTCTAAGTTATTTTGGGCTGGATGATTGTTTCACTCCATCCTTTTGTAGGTTCTACTACACTTTGAACCATTATTTAAAAGTATTTTGAGGGGTTTGGGGTAAAGGTCAGGTGAGTTCCTGCCTTTTTTCTGCCATTTTGACTCTACCTTGATCTGTTTTTGTTCCTATTCTTGCTCTTGTGAAATGTATATGCCATGATGATAAATTGTTATTATGCACGGATATGGTGACAGTCCACTTCTTAAAAATGTATGTGGAAAAGGGTAGGGTCATTGATACTTTTACCAACTGTTGCCATCTTAGAGTATATACTTCTCTTATCCCAGGTACTTCCACTGCCAAAAGGAGGCGTGGGGATAGGACACTATGGGTTTCTTATCAGTTAGTTCAGGAATACAGGAGCCAGAATATTATCTTCTAGAAAGATGTTCCTTTAGACTATGTTTGAATCATAGAAGAAGTCCAATATGGGGATTAATGGCAAGCAGGGATAATTTTCTATGCTTTCTTCCCCACCCCCCAAAATTGTAAAACTCAAATAGTAATGGAATGAATTAACCTGTACATAAAGATCCCTGTGTTCACATACTGACTTGGAAAACCACACATAGTCATATATATATATATAAATATAAATGTATGTATGCATGAGTATATATATGTATATATATATAAATGTATGTATGCATGTGTATATATATGTATATATCTTATTAATAAATAAACACATTAAAATCAGATAGAAACTACATTTTAATCTATTTTTGTCTGCATTAGGGGAGTGTTATGAGACATATGTGACCCTTAGGCTTTATATTTGGCATCTTTTCCTTAAGGGACCTTACTTCTCCAGGTGAAGTAGTATGGGATGCGTATGCTTCTTTAGACTTTGTTTCACATGAGGAAAGAGGGAACTCTGTGGTACTCTGCTCTTTCAGGTGACTACAACTGAGTTCTGGAGAATCTGGGAATGTGCTCATTAGACAAAAATAGTTCTTGTGGAAATGGTGCATATTAGGACCCTGGGCTTTCTAAGGCTACAGGATGAAGTAGTGCTTATCTGTAAACAAAATAGATTGTATCATGGTCTTTGGGATTACTCCTCAATCTACAATACATTCTGCTCAAGCCCCTTCCTCTGCTCCCTAAACCAACTTAATTTCCCCAGGAAAATTCCAGAATTTCACATTGTAATCCTTTATAATTGTCCCTTTTCATCTTCATCTCACATTCTTTCTCTTCACATATTCTCTGTTTCAGATCAACAAGACTTGCTATTCTGTAAACAAATTTGCCTTTGGTAATAATGTTCTTGAATATTTTAAATCTGGCATGACCTATGAAAAGTTGACCCATTCTTTAAGATAAAATTCAGATGTCAACTCCTAAATAAAACTTTTACTGAACTCTAGCTAGCCCCAAAGACTTTTCTTCTACAGGACTCAAATAAGGTAGCCTTAGTTCAGGAATGGGGTATTCCTATCTCATATCAGTGAGATCCACAATATAGTTACAAATAATTTGATTAGGGCAATTTAAAAGATAGCATAGGGACATCCTAAAAATACCCCTCCAGAGTTGGCAGGTTATATGATGAATAAAATATCATTTCTGTCTGACTTGTTTCTCTTAGAAGCTTCATTTCAAACAGGATAGCCAGACCTTATTCCTCTCAAGGCTGCACTCTTGACTCTTGATTGACTTTCTCTAACATGACCCTCATTGTGTATTTTTATCTTTCTTCTAGTCCCTTTTCCACTTCCTTTTGAGTGCTGTCTTCCTCCATAAGAATGAAAGCTCCTTGAGAATATTGACCATCCTCCTTTCTGTTTCTATTTGTATTCCTAGTGCTTATCATAGTGCTTATTCCAAAGTAAGCACTTAATCAACATTGTTGAGTAGGAGTTTCACTAAGTTTGGTCAGAGAAATAATTTTTTACATGAAATCAAACTCTTTTGGGGAATAGATCGTGACTTGGATTTTGTGCAACAGATGTTGCCCCATGATTTGGTACAACATTGACTACCTAGAGTATTCAGCAGAGTAGTCCCTGGCCCAGAGATCTTTCCTGCTCATTGTTCTTATGATCCCCCCGCTTAGTTTTCAACAAATGCTACTTCCTTCATTTTATTGGTTATATGTACTTTATATTGTATGTAGCTTAATTGCATATGGTTTTCTTTATGTTGTCTCTTGCATTAGACTTCTTGGGAGTAGGGACTATCTTTTGATTTTCTTTGTGTCTCTAGTTCTTATTACAGTTCCTGAAACATAGTAGGTGTTCATAATATACTATTTGACTAACTTATATAAGGATAAATGAAGCTATTTTGGTGACTGCTTTCAGACAGTTCACTACATGTTTAAAACTGAGGGAAGAGACCCTTCATTAAATCTACCTTTACATAAATAACCTCTTACAGAATTTCTTGTAAGATCTACAGTTTGTTTATATTTACATTATGTATTTAATCATAGATCATAGGTATGATGCTTATTTTTCCTTTCAGATAAATTCAACAAGAAGCTACTATGTGTCAGGCATTTTGCTACATACTAAAGCTTCAAAGAAAAATAAATGACCCTTCTCCATAGGGAGTTTATCATCTGTTGGGAGGAAGTAGTATGTACATAGATTAGTTGACACATTATAAATACAAAGTAATTTCACAGGAGAGGATATGTTTACAACTGAGAGATATAATAAATACTAATGATATTTATATTAATATTACAAATAATGTTTAAATTTACCTTACTAATTGCAAATTATTTGACTTAAATTATCTATAATGGTTTCACTACAACTCTGTGAAGTAGGTTTTGTGATTATCCCCATTTTACAGATGAGGAAACAGATGTTGAGAGTTTAAATGGATTTATCAGTATGACAACTTGTGTCTGAATTAAGATTATGAATTCATCCAGTATGCTACATTTGAAGGGTCTCATGTAGGAATTGAAATTTGAATTGAATATTGAGTAGGGTTAGGTATTCTAAGACAAAGAGGTGAGAAAAGAAAATATTTTAGGTATTGGGATAGTGTATGTAAAGACACAGAAGTGAAAGATATAATGCATTATAAAGGTAAAATCTACTAGGTCACTTTGGCTTGAACAGTGTATATGAATGGGAGCTGCATAAAATCAGTAGCATGAAATAAGTCTGAAAATATAGTGCTGGTACCTGATTGAGAAGGACTTTAAATGCCAAACAGATGAGTTCCTGTTTTATCTTACAAGTAATATATATTGCACCTATCATTTCCTCTACTAAATTTTAAGAATTTGAGAAAGGAAAGTGTCTTATTCATCTTTATTTCCAATTCAGTGCCCACAACAAAGCTGTGACTTTATGTGAGCACTTAATAAATGTTTGTTTCTCATCCAACAGCAGATTAGAGACAGAAAAATAGAAAGGATATATGGTATTAGGTTTCTCTGTTTCACTGGGCTTCTTGCCAGTCCTGGGCTCTGGACAATAGGGACACAGAAAGTGAGCAGAGTGTTTATTCATTCTTCTTTACCATAATTCTATTCAAAATAGAGCAAAATCTTACTGCTCAGTTTAAATCAGAACAGGGAAGGGTCATTTATGCAGCAACTTGAAAGGAATATTGAATCTTGTAGGACTCTTTCTTTTGTATTAGTTCTGATACAATTATAGACCTTATATCTTTTCTATAGTTGGATCAGTATTGTTATTATAGAGGATCTGTATCAGAACTTGTATCTGGAGGGAACAAAAATGGGGGAGTACAGGAAGCAACTCAGCTGAACACTCCCAACACTCCCCTCCAAAGAACTTTAAAATTACTCCATAAACCAAATTTTGGAGCAATGGAGCCCACAAAAGGTCAGAATGAGATCCAGTCAAAGACAAGTTAAGAAGTTAGCAGGAGAGGTCTATGATACCTAGGTGGAAGCTAGTATGGAGCATGGCAGATGATCATAGGTGAGCTTTTGAAGTGGCCTTAAAAACACCACCAGCAGCAATAATAGCTTTGGGATTTCTCAACCCGGAGATAGTAAGGAGATTAGATAGCTAGTCAGAGACAGAGACCATTTGATTTCAACAGATAAAGTTGGTGCTGAAGGAAATTTTCATGGCCAATTAGAAGTCCATGGTCACAGTTTCAGCAGAGAAGAGAAATTGTTGTTCATCACAAGGGAGCAAGGGCCCCGTTTACAGTTCTAGGGCAGAAAGGAATACTAGTGCTTGTGATTACAGTGGAGCAGAAGCCATTCCTAGGTAAAGACCAGAGTACAGAACAGAAGATCAGTAACCATAACATCTTGGAAGAACCAAAAACTTTCAGACTTCCAGAACCAGTTCTGAAAATGACAGCACACACACACACACACACACACACACACACACACACACACACACACAGCCTGATGTTTGGGAAAGTGCTTCCACACCCCAGGTGAACAGAACTCAATTTTAACATAATGCTTAAACTCAAGAAAGTAGCTGGAAAAATGAGCAAAGAGCAACAACAACAAAAATTTGACCATCAAAAGCTACTATGGTGACAAGGAAGACCAAGACAGAAACTCACAAGAAGAAAACAATATGAAAACAGTTACAAACAAAGCCTCAAAGATAATGCTAAATGGATTTATATGATTTGTTTTTTGACCACTCATTCTTTGTTTAGTTGCATTTATTTTTTCCAATTATATATAAAAACAATTTTAACATCCTTTTAAAACAATGGAGTTCCTAATTTTTCTCCCTCCCCTCTTCCTCTCTCAAATGGTAAATCAATTTGATATAGGTTTTATATGTGTGATTGTGTAAAGCATATCTCTATATTATTCATGTTGTGAAAGAAGAATAGACCAAAAGGGGGAAAAAACCTCAGAAAACAAAAAAAAGTGAAAATAATATGCTTCTATCTGCTTTCAGACTCCATCAGTTCTTTCTCTGGATAAGGATAGCATTTTCTATCATGGGTCCATCAAAATTGTCTTGGATCATTGTATTGCTGAGAAGAACTAGGTTATTCATAGATGATTATCAACCAATGTTTCTGTTACTAGGTATGTTGTTCTCCTGATTCAGCTCATTTCACTTTGCATCAGTTAATGTAAATCTATAGGTTTTTCTGGAATTTACCTGTTCATCATTTCTTACAGAAAAATAGTATTTCATTATATTGACATACCAAACTTATTCAGCTATTTCCCAACTGAGGGACATCCCCTCAATTTATAGTTTTTTGCCACCACAAAAATAACTGCTGTATTTTTTGTTCATTGGGTCCTTCCCCCTTTTTATGATTGCTTTGGGATACAGATCTAATATTGGTATTGCTGGATCAAGGGGTGTGTACAGTTTAATTGCCCTTTGGGCATAGTTCCTAATTGTTCTCCAGAATGGTTAGATTAGTTCACAACTCTACTAACAGTGCATTAGAGTCCTATTTTTTCCACATAATCTCCAATATTTATCATTTTAGGTGTCATATTAGGCAATCAGAAAGGTGTGAGGTGGTACCTTACAGCATTTTTTATTTGCATTTCTCTAGTCAAAAGTGATTTGGAATGTTTTTTTCATTTGACTTGAGATAGTTTTAATGTCTTTCTCTGAAAACTGCTTGTTCATATCCTTTGGCCATTTATCAATTGGTGAATAACTTGTATTCATATAAATTTGACTCAGTTCTCTCTATGTATTTTAGAAATGAGCCCATTATCAGAGACATTTGCTATAAAATTGTTTCTCAACATTCTCTTTTCCTTCTAGTCTTGATTGTATTGTTTCTTTTTGTGAACAACCTTTTAAATTTAATGTAATCAAAACTGTCCACTCTGTATCTCCTAATGCTCTGTCTTGTTTAGTGAAAAAAACCTTCATTTCTCCATATATCTGACAGATAAACTATTCCTTGCTCTCCTAATTTGTTTATGGTATCACCCTTTATGTCTAAATCATGTACCCATTTTGCCTTTTTCTTGGTATTGGGTATAATATGTTGCTCTATACCTAGTTTGTGCCATACTATTTTCCAGTTATCTCCGAAGATTTTTTTTTCAAATAGCAAGGTCTTATATGAGAAGCTAAGGTTTTGGGGATTTTCATACATTAGATAATTATAGTGATTTACAACTATGCCTTGTGCACCTAATGTATTCCAATGATCTGCCACTCTATGTCTTAGACAGTACTAGATAGTTTTGATGCATACCACTTTATAATATAGTTTGAGATTTGGTATGACAATGCCATCTTCTTTTGCACTTTTCTCCTTAATTCCCTTAGTAATCTTGACATCATTCTTCCAGATGAATATTTTTGGTGAGGCAATTGAGATTAAGTGACTAACCCAGAGTCATACAGCTAGTAAGTATGAAGTGTCTGAGGCCAGATTTG
Source organism: Dromiciops gliroides (assembly GCF_019393635.1). Lineage (NCBI taxonomy): Eukaryota > Metazoa > Chordata > Mammalia > Microbiotheria > Microbiotheriidae > Dromiciops > Dromiciops gliroides. Next base: position 134,498,703 of record NC_057863.1, on the reverse strand, counting down.
AACTCAGGTCCTCCTGATTCCAGGGCCAGTTCTTTATCCACTGTGCCAATTAGCTGCCCCCCAGATGAATTTTGTTAATATTTTTTCTAGCTCTTTAAAATAGTACTTTGGTTGTTTGAGTACTGAATCCCTCAATCTACCTTCCCTTCTATCAACCCCAACTTTTCTTGTTCCTTTCCCCTTTTACTTCCCTATTTGGTAAGCTAGATTTCAATATACAAGTGAGTGTGTGTTATGCCTTCTTTGAGCCAATTCAAGAACAAGGTTGAAGCAATCTGCACCCCTATCTTTTTTGCTCCACTGTAATATGTCTTTCATGCCTCTTTGTGTGACACAATTTACCCCATCCTACTTCTCCCTTCCCTCCTTTCCCAGTGCAATATTTTTTCTCAGTCCTTATTTTTTATATCATCCCATGAGTCAACTTATAACCACACCCTTTCTATATACTTATTCAAACTACCTTAATAGAGATACAGGTCTTAAGATTTATAAGTAGCATCTTCCCATGTAGGGATGCAAATAGTTTAACCTTATTGAATAATGTTTTTTTTTCTTCCCATTTCCCTTTTTATTCTTTTCTTGAGTATTGGATTTAAAAATACCATTTTCTGTTTAGCTTTGTTATTTTCATCAGGGATTTTTGAAAATCCTCTATTTCATTGAATGTCTATTTTTTCCCTGAGTTCAGTTTTGCTGGGTAGATGATTCTTGGTTGTAATACAAGTTCTTTTGACGTTTGGAAATTCATATTCCAAGCTTTCTAATACTTTAATATAGAAGCTTCTAAATCTTGTGTAATCCTGATTTCGGTTCCATGATACTTAAGTTGTTTCTTTCTGGCTGCTTGTACTATGTTCTTTCTGACCTGAGGGTTCTGAAATTTGGTTATAATGTTCTTGGGAGTTTTCATTTTGGGATCTCTTTCAGGAGGTAATAGGTGGATTTCATCAATTACTATTTTTCCCTCTTGTTCTAGTATATAAGTGCAGTTTTCCTTGGGAATTTCTTGAAAGATTCTGTCTAGGCTCTTTAAAAAATAATCATGGATTTCAGGTAGTCTAATAATTGTTAAATGATCTTGCCTGGATCTATTTTTCAAGTGAGTTGTTCTTCCAATGAATTATTTAAATTTTTTTTATACTTTCTAATTTTTTTGATTTTATTTGATTAATTATTAATATCTCATAAAATTATTGGCTTCCACTTGTCTGATTCTAATTTTTAAGGAATTTTCTTCAGTTAACTTTTGTACTTTCTCTTCCATTTACACAATTCTGCTTTTTAAGGAGTTGTTTTCTGGGTATATTTTTGTATCTCCCTTTCCATTTGGCCAATTCTACTTTTTAAGAAGTTGTTTTCTTTTTCCACTTTTTGTTCTTTTTTTTTTTAAACAAGCTCTAGACTCTATTTTGATTATTCCTTTTCTTAACTTTCATCTCTTTTCCCAATATTCTTCTACTTTTCTTATTTGATTTAAAAATATATTATTATTATTATTTTTGCAGGACAATGGGGATTTAGTGACTTGCCCAGGGTCATACAGCTAATATGTGTTAAGTGTATAAAGTTAGATTTGAACTCAGGTCCTCCTAAATCCAGGGCCGGTGCTTTATCTACTGCACCACCTAGCTGTCCTTATTTGATTTTTATTATTTTTGAGTTTTTCCAGGAAGACTTTTTGGGCCTGAGATCAAGTTATATTTCTCTTTAAGGCTGCACATGTAGGCATTTGCTATTGTCGCCCTCTTTTGAGTTTGTCTTTGATTTATATTGTCAACATGGTAACTTTCTATGGTCAGGGCTTTTTAATTTTGTTTTTTGCTCATTTTCCAGCCTATTTTAAGACTTATAAAGTTTAGTTCTGCTCCTGGGTTACAAACGTTCCAAGCTTCTTATACTGGTGGCCAGGGGTCTGGTCACTAAATTTCTGTGCTAAGATCTATGAGGCTGGCAGTTCTTCTGTGCTGGAGTCACCTGCTCTAGTTTATTTGGCTGTGTTTGCTAGGCTTAATTGGTAGCCTGCCACATTAGGACTGGAGGCCTCACCACTGGCCCTCTGTGTTGCTGACATTTTGAGCTGGGATAATGGGGCCTATGTTGCTCATCTGTGCTGGGGCTAGGAGCTTCCTGCTGTCTTGCCTGGACACTACCTACTCTGAGCTGTGTTTCTTTTTTATACAACTGAGGCAGACCATTACTACAGTCTTTCTAAGGTATCTTGGGATGGAAAATTGTTTCATCCCATTCTTTTGTGGGTTCAGTTGCTCAAAATTCATTTTGAGACATTGTTTAAAGTTGTTTCAAAGGTGATTTGGGAGACTTTGGCCAATTTCCTGCCTTTCCTTCATCATCATGGATCCAGTAATCACTCATTCTTTAGGATTAGATTACATAATTTCCATTTAACTGTTATTTCCCATGGTGTCTTTTTGTATATAATTTTATTGTATTATGACCAAAAAACGAATGTGCTCCTTATTTCTGCTTTTGTGCATTCATTTAGGAAATTTTTATGTACTATAATATGGTCAAATTTTGTGAAAATGCCATGCATTTTTCTCCAGAGTTATATAAGTATTCTAAAGTTCTATTCATCTTATTAACTTTTTTTTTTTTACAATTTGCCTTTTTTTTTAAATAATAGAATTTTATTTTCCAAAATATATGTAAAAACAAATTTTAACATCAATTTTTAAAAAAAAATTTGTTCCAACTTCTCTTCCTCCTCTATTCCCACCCCCACCCACTAGAACTCAAGCATTTCAAAATAAATTATACATGAGTAGTCATGGAAAACATTCCCACATTAGCTAGGTTGTGAGGAAAAAACAGTCAAAAAACTCCCAAAACTTCAGACTGAGGAATTGTCAAAGAGAAAAAACATTTTTTTAAAAAATGTGTTTCCAGGGGCAGCTAGATGGCACAGCGGACAGAGCACCAGCCCTGGAACCAGGAGCACCCGAGCCCAAATCCGGCCCCACACACCCAACACCCACCAGCCACATGACCCCGGGCAAGCCACCCAACCCCAATTGCCTCACCAAAAAAGAAAAAAAAAAGAGAAAAGAAAAAAAAATGTGTTTCCAACTATTTCAGATACTATCACTTCTTTCTCTGTAGATGGGTTGCCATTTTCATAGTCCTTCAGGGTTATATTGGACCATTGCCTTGCTGAAAATAACCACATGCTTCCCAGCAGATCATTTTACACTATTGCTGTTATTTTGTATACAATGCATTTCACTCTGCTTCAGTTCATGTAGGTCTTTCCAGGTTTTTCTAATAGTATCCTGTTCATCATACCCTAAATAATGTACCTTAAACTTGACAAAGAATTTTCTTTGTATTAGCCCAGCAAAGTCAACATAACTATTTCCCTCCATCCTATTCCCTTCCCATGATATTTACTCTATTTTCCATCTTCTTTTAAACTATTCCTCCTCAAAAGTATTTTACTTCTGACTGTCCCCTCCCCTACTCTACACTCCCTTTTTTTCCACCCTTCCTTCCTTATCCTCTTCCCCTCATACTTTCCTGTAAGGTTAAATAGATTACTCCTCCCAACTGGGTGTGAATGTTATTCCCTCCATGAGCCAACTCTGATGAATTTAAGGTCTTTGAGCTAATTCTATGTTCCAAATTTTCTTCCTCCCTCTCTCCTCAACCCTCCCTATGAAATCAAGCAATTCAATATTTCATACTTGTGTCGTTATGCAGAACATCTTCCTTCACCTTCCTTGAAAGTATTTTGCTTTTTACTACTCTCTCCTAGAATCTGCCCTTCCCTCCTTCCCCTCCCCCCCCTTATCTCCCTCCCCTCCATCAGGGCAAAATATATTACTATACCCACTTGAGTATGTATGTTTGTCCTTCTTTGAGTCAATTCTGATGATATTAAGGTTCAATCACTCCCCAATTCCTTCCCCCTCTTCCCCTCCCCTCCATAAGCTTTTTTCTTGTTTCCTTCATATGAATAACCTCTCCCCAGACCATCTCTCCCCTTCCCCCTCCCCCAGTCTATTTCTCCTACACCTCAACCCTATTTTAAGGATGTCATTATGGGTTAGTTAGGTGGCACAGTGGACAATGCACCAGCCCTGGACCCAGGAGGCCCCAAGCCCAAATCCGGCCCCATACATAAGACACCCCACAAAGAACAAAACATAACTTCCCTTCGTATTCAGTTCAGACCTGTGTCCTCTGTATTATCTTCCCATATAGGAATGTTAACAGTTTGATCTTTTAATATCCCTCATGAAGTCTTTTTCCTGTTTATCTTTTTATGCTTCTCCGGGGTGTTGTATTTGAAAGTCAAATTTTCTATTCAGTTCAGGTCTTTTCATAACAAATGCCTGAAAGTCTTCTTTCTCCTTGAAGTTCCATGTTTGCCTTTGAAAGAGGATGCTTAGTTTTGCTGGGTACGTGATTTTTGGCTGTAGTCCCAGTTCCTTTGCCCTCTGGAATATCATATTCCATGCCCTCCGGTCCTTTAATGTAGAAGCTGCTAGATCTTGCTTTATCCTTATTGGAGCTCCACAGTATTTAAATTCCTTTTTTCTAGCTGCTTGCAATATTTTCTCCTTGACCTGGGAGTTCTGGAATTTGGCTATAATATTCCTGGAGGTTTTCCTTTTGGGATCTCTTTCAGGAGGTGATCGGTGGATTTTTTCAATTTCTATTTTAGCTTCTGCTTCAAGAATATCAGGGCAATTTTCCCTCACAATCTCTTGGAGGATGGTGTCTAAACTCTTGTTTTGGTCATGGTTTTCAGGTAGACCAATGATTTTCAAATTATCTCTCCTAGATTTATTTTCTAGGTCAGCTGTTTTTCCAAGGAGATATTTCACATTGCCTTCTATTTTTTCATTCAATTGGATTTGCTTTACTGTGTCTTGGTTTCTCATAAGCTCACTAGCTTCCATTTGTTCAATCCTAATTCTTAGGCAATTATTTTCAGCAGACAGTTTTTTAATCTCCTTTTCCATTTGGCTTTTCAAACTGTTGACTTTTTTCTCATGACTCTCCTGCACTGCTCTCATTTCTCTTTCCATTCCTTCCTCTCTTTCTCTACATCTTCGTTCTATCTCTCCTACTTTTCTTCAAAGTCCCTTTTGAGAGCTTCCATGGCCTGAGACCAGTTCATATTTTTCTTGGAAGCTTTGGATGTTGGAGCTTTGACCCTATTATTATCTTCTTCTTCTGAGGATGTATTGTGGTCTACCTTTCCCCCAAAGAAGTTTTCGATGGTCTTCTGCTTTCTCTGCCTACTCATCCTGGCTTACTGTTTCTTGGCTTTTTACTCCTTAAAGTGTAGCGCTGCTTCCCGGACACACCGTTCGTGCTACAACGTGGCCCAGGGGGTGATTGGGCTTCTTCTCAGCCTGCCTGGCTTGTGAGTAATCACAGCCGCTTTCTCTTTGACCCGGAAACAGAAGTATGATTGAACTCTGATTCTCTATGGTCGGAAGCTTGGTGTGCTTTTACCCCTCCCCCACTGGGCCACCACCACTCGATTCAGCCCACTGGTTCAGACCCAGGGCGCTTTGCCCCAACTCCAGCAGATACTGCCTCCACTTCACCCTGGCCTACCTCCGAACCCCCTCACCAGTCCGTGATCGGAGCCTCAGAAGCTGCTGGTGCTGAAGACTCTGACGTGTTGGAAGCACTGTCCCTGGCTGGGTCCGGACGGCTGAGCTGTTCAGCCTGATCAGTAGGTGATCAGAATCGCCCTCTTTTGCGGAGAAACAGTCTCACTCTGTTCTTATGTGCATTAGGCTGTTCTGGGTTTTGATTTTTACCGCATTATTTGGGCGTGAATGGACGGGTTTATCTGGAGCTTGTGGGAGTCACAGCCTCTCCTCCGCCATCTTGGCTCCGCCCCTCCTGCATCTTATTAACTTTTAAAAATTTATTTTATGGTTAGCTTTACCTAGTTCTGAGAGAAGCAGGTTGAGTTCCTTCTCCCCACTATTATAGTTTTACTAGTTCCTCCTGTAACTTATGGAACTTTTCCTTTAATAATTTGGATGTAAGTTGGAACACAAAGTTTTTCAAAAAATAATGTTAAAATTTGTTTTTACATATATTTTGGAAAATAAAATTCTATTTAAGAATTTGGATGTTAAGCCATTTGATACATATATGCTCAATTTTGCTATTACTTCCTTGTCTATGATTCCTCTTAGCAAAATTTAGCTTCCTTGTTTATTTCTATTAATTGGGTATATTTGTCCTTTTGCTTTATACGAGATCATGATTGCTACCCCTGCTTTTTTTTTAACTACATCTGAATCACAACAGATTCTGCCTAAGCCCCTTATTTTTACTCTGTGTCTCTCTGATTTAAATGTTTTTCTTATTAAAAACATATTCTTGGGGGCAGCTAGGTGGTGCAGTGGGTAAAGTACCAGCCCTGGAATCAGGAGGACCTGAGTTCAAATCCAGTCTCAGACAATTGACACTTACTTTCTGTGTGACCCTGGCAAGTCACTTAACTCTCATTGCCCTGCAAAAAAAATAAACAAAACAAAATACAAAATAAAACAAACAACAACAACAAAAAACACATTCTTGGATTCTAGTCTTTAATACATTCTTATATCTATTTCTATTTTATGGATGTAGTCATCCCATTCCCATTTACTATTATGATTATTAACTGTGCATTTTCCTCCATCTAATTTTTCCCCTGTTTATACTTTTCTCTCTTTTTTCCTATCCTTCCTCAAAATTCTGTTTTGATTCCTATCACTACCTTCCTTATTCTGACCTTCTTTCTATTACTCTTGTTTCTATTATTCCTCTCAATATAAAATTATCATCAACCTTTAGCTTCTTAAACTGCCAGACTGCCAACCTCTGGAGCCCTTGCTCTTGCTGCTTGTTGTCCCATAATTTGAAGTATACAAGTATATACTTATTGTTAGATCTGAATCTAGTGAGGCCCACATATGGTAGTAGGTCTCCAGTAGAGTCCTCCTGGGATCTCTGCTTAGCCTGGTACTGTTTAACAATTTCCTCTGTGACATAGAGAAAGGAACAGATGGCTTCCTCATCACATTTGCAGATGACAACAAAGCTGGGGAGGAACAGCTAACATACTGGATGACAAAATCAAGATCCAAAAACCTCTTGACGGGCTAGAGCATTGGGCTGAGTTTACTAAGATGGAATCAAAGTGGCATGCATATGAAGTTTTCCATGTTTGACTCAAAAAAGGGAAATTTTTCACAAGTATAAGATGAGGAAGGCATGAATAAACAGCAGTTGTTCTGAAAAACCTCTGGAGGTTTGGTGGAGTATAAATTTAATATGAATCATCAAGATGATGTGGCAACCCAAATTGCTAAAGAAATGCTAGGATGGGCTGAAGCTTCCAATAATTAGGAAGTGATAGATCTACTGTATTTTGCTTTTGTGGGATTTTATATGGAGTGTTATATACCACTGTTGGCTAGATTAGGTTGTTGTCCTTTGTTCTTGAACATGACCAAATTGACATTATTATGTTAGGGTTAAGGTACAGTGTGTCTGATTGTGGCTGATAAGACTATGAACTCAGAAGGCTCTAGCACAGTTTGAGCACAAATAGTTCATATGGTCATTTGGAGAGGAGATGTATTTACATTTGTACACCTCACCTTTCCTTTGAGCTACTGAAATTCTGCTTCATTCATAGAGAACAGTGTCTTCTTTGCCCTGCCATGCTGGGCAGTCCTGTGCTAATGTCTCTCACATCTCACAACTTTGTGTCATGGGAAAGTTTTTCAAAGTCCTTGAGAGTGTCCTGGTATTGTTTCTTCTGGCTTCCTAAGTGCTTGACTTATGGGAGTTTTCTGTGAAACAGTATTTTAGATTTGCCCTGCTCTGGGCCTTGCTATTTAAAAAGGAAATTGATATAATGAAGAGTACCTAAAGTAGAGTAACAAGGATCATTTGATGAGTACCCTGTAGTCAGTCTATGCCATACTTTGAGGTTCAAAGTGCTGCATCCTTCTAGTAGAATATGTGTTCCTTGAGGACCAAAACAATGTTTGGTACCTGCTTTGTTTTTGTCTTCCTAGCTCAGGGCCATTTATATATAATAGGAAATAGTGTTTGGCTGAGTAAACGTTTTTGCTTTCCTCCAGAAGGCAAAATTAGTAGCAATGCAAGAAAGTTTTAAGCAGTCCAATTGAGGTTCTGTGTAAGAAATAGTCTAATAACTAAATTATTAAAAATGTGAATGAACAGATTTTGAACTAGGTTCCCCCTTGCTAGATATATTTAAACAAAGATTGGATAATCATTTGTTAAGTATGTTTTTCAGGGTGTCCTTGTTCAAGTAGAGGTTGGACAAGATGGTCTCTGAGGATCATTGCAAGCCAGAAATTTTGGGAAATTACTCAGTCCTTTAAAGTATTCTAAGGATACTCCTTTTAAAAAAATATTTTATTTTATTTTTAATTTTCTCCCAATTACATGTAATTTTTTTTGAGTTCTGAATATTTCTCCCACCCTCCTTTCCCTCCCCTATCTAAGGGCAACAAACAATTTGATATAGGTTATACATTAAAATCATGTTAAACATATTGCTGCCTTAGTCATTTTTTAAGAGAAGAATCAGAACAAAAGAAAAAAACTACAAGAAATAATAAACAATAATAATAACAAAAAAGGAACAACAAAAGTGAAAATAGTATGCTTTAATCTGCATTCAGAATCACAGTTCTTTTCCTGACTATGGAGAGCATTTTCCACTATAAGTCTTTTGGCATTGTCTTGGATAATTGTATGGGTGAGAAGACTATGTATATCACAGTTGATCATCACACAATGTTGATACTCTTTACAATGTTCTCTTCATTCTGCTCATTTCACTCAGCATCAATTCTCGTAAGCCTTTCCAGGGTTTTCTGAAATTCATCTGCTTATCATTTCTTTTTTTTTTGGGGGGGGGGGGTGAGGCAGTTGGGTTTAAGTGACTTGCCCAGGGTCACACAGCTAGTAATTATTAATTGTCTGAGGCCAGATTTGAATTCAGGTCCTCCTGAATCCAGGGCCAATGCTCTATCCACTGCGCCACCTCGCTGCCCCTGCTTATCATTTCTTACAGCACAATAGTATTCCATTACATTCATATAACACAGCTTCTCTAGTAATTCCCCAATTCATAGGCATTCCCTAAATTTCCAATTCTTTGCTACCACAAAAAGAGCATCTATGAATATTTTTGTACATGCGTGTCCTTTTCCTTTTTTTATGATCTCTTTTGGATATAGACCTAGTAGTGGAATTGCTGGGTCAAAGGGTATGTACAGTTTTATAGCCTTTTGGGCATGATTCTGGGTTGCACTCCAAGATGGTTGCATTAGTTAACAGCTCCAACCAACAGGGCATTAGTGTTCCAACTTTCCCACAATCTTCTCTAACATTTATCATTTTCCTTTTATGTCATATTAGCCAACTTGATAGGTGTGAGGTAGTACCTCAGAGAAGTTTTAATTTTCATTTCTCTAATCAGTAGTGATTGAGAAAATGTTTTTTCATATGGCTATAGATAGCTTTAATTTCATCATCTGAAAACTGCCTGTTCATATCCTTTGAATATTTCTCAATTTGGGAATGATGTGTATTCTTATGTATTTGATTCAGTTCTCTATATATTTTAGATATGAGGCTTTTATTAGAGTCACTGGCTGTGAAAATTGTTTTCCATTTTTTCTGCTTTCCTTCTAATTTTTATTTGTATTGGTTTTGTTTGTACAAAAGTTTTTTAATTTAATGTAGTCAAAAAGATCCACTCTGCATTACATAATGCTCTTCTGGTAAAATCATAACACTGTTCTCCACTCTTCTCTCAAAGGCATCATGTCTTCATTCACCTTTGGGTGTCACATTTTCTACTTAGTGTTATATCATCTTTACAACTGTGGTTTCTTCATCATCTGTGTCTTTATAGATCATGTGGTCAAACTTCTGTCTGTCATTATTTACTATTCTTCAAACTCTTAAAATAAATTAGGATAGAGCCAAATCTGGCATATAGAACAAACTTAAAAAGTTTTTGATTGATTTGCTTTTCTCTGCTTCCATTTGGTAGAGTACAAAAACTAATAAGACTCTTCCAGTCAAAGGAAAGTTAAACTGTTATTACATGACCACCCCATGGCTATAAGGCACCACCAAAAATATAGCCAACAAATGCCAGTAGAATGCTCCAAGCTAAGATTAATTTGATTCTTTTTAATCATTTTTTTAGATTCAGGTTCCCTGGCCTGGCTCAATCCTGGATTGTCATGTTGCATCCCCCAAACCCATTCTGTATACTTTTTTAGGACAGAACCCTAGTAATTCCAGGGGGAATCTTGGGCAAGAAACTTTCTGGTCCTTCCCTGATTGACTTGGAAATAAAACCCATGAGAAAGAACAAATGATTGGTTGAAAGAATGACAAAGGATCATTAACCTTATCTCTTCTTCCACATTCCTGTTTTTATTTTGTGTATCTACTAGCTCCCCTTAACTTTTGTGCTTTTAAAATACATATGTATGCATGTGTATATATACATGCATTTATGTGTATGGTATGTGCATTTTTGTACAAATATGTGTTTATGCACATCCAATGCACACATTTGTATCTATGTGTATATATCCCCATATATTTGTATATCCCCATATGTATGTATATACATATATGAATGAATCTTTGTTATTCATGTATAGCAAGTGTTTCTTTGGAATGCTATCATAGAGTTAGGCTGCTATGTCTTTTTCACTCAAGGTTCTAGGGGTACTTTTTGAATTTGTTGGGTGAATTTTATCTCCTATTATAAACTTGCCTATTGGTTCTGTTCCCCTACATTTACCCAACAGTTACTAGTGTTCCAGGTCATTTTATGAATTAACATCAATTAGCTTTTACAAAGTGATATTTACTTGGAAGATAGAGCAAAAATACAAATATAACCATTACTACAACATCATTTCAGGGGCAGTTTCCTTTATTTCAGGGCTTCTTAAACTTTTTCCACTTGCAACCCCTTTTTGTCTGAGAAATTTTTATGTAACCCCAAGTATATAGGAATATAAAACATGTATACAAATCAAACATTTACTGCCTAATTTTTTACAACCCCCACATTCAGTTGTGTGTCCTCATATGGGGTCACAAATGACAGTTCAAGAAGCTTTCCTCTATATCACCTCAATCTCTCTGGACAGTGGACTGACTAAGTATAGTTTTTATATAACTTTTGTTCCACTTAGTTCATTTCAGTTATTGCTGGGCTGGGTCCTGAAGGTAACTCCTAAGGTTATCTCCTTTCTCCTAGGTACACTGATGCTGGTCTGGCTGCAAAATCCACATGCTGGGATTATCTACTTTGGAGGCTTTGGAATATCACTAATTCTCCTGACCTTTTAAAACACAGAGAGTATCCCATTGCTTCTCTAAAAATGGAAAAGATACAGTGTAGAAGCCAATGATCAAGGTCAGTTTCATGGGACCATATATTGACCTGGGTTGGTGGGGAGGAAATATACAAGAAATTTTCCCTTATAGGATTGTCCCTCACTAGATGCCATCAGTGAACAAGTCAAAATCAGGAAATAGCAGCTGGAAAGATTACAGTCAAAGAAAAAATGGTCAAGGCTTTGATCACTTATGCCTTTATGAGGCAGTACTTATTCCATCTATGCAACTAATCAAAAAAGGCTTCTCCTAATGAGATGGTTAGCAGAATGAAACCATGAAACTAAAAAGTGAGTGTACAAGATTTTCAAGGAATCACAATTTTATTCACTTTACTTTCACTTTTATTACAAATTTTATTCACTTTATTTGTAGTAAAGCTCCTTTGGTCATTATTCAAAACTCATTTACTTTTACAGTTGTAACAGGCTTCACCTTATGATTCCTAAGCCACAAATTGAGAAGGAAGATTGCTATAGTTAAGTCCAATGTCATCAGGAAGGTATCAAGTTTGAAAGCAAAGAAAGAGGGGGAAATGCTATAAAACATAGTTATAATAGGGAGTATAAAAGCAAAATAGTCAGGAATCTTTAATATAGGCTGTCTGCATCTGAAGTGGTGCCAAAGGCATATCTATATTACAGCACAGTGCAATGAATTAAAGAGTTATGTTTTTGAAGGCAAAACATGCTTAACTATATCATATTTTTTAAAAGTAGAGAAACATGGAATGTATTTAGAAATATTACCAATGAAATGGTTCGAATTTGGGAGAAAAAAGATTGAAGTTTTAGTTATCCAGAAAACTCAGATATTCAGAATGATTCAATCTCTGAGTGTCCTGGATGGCCAAGGTTTTAATGGAGTAGAATAACAGCCCTTCATTAGAAATAAGACAAGAACAAATTGTTCTATCCACATGTGGCAATAAAGGGAAAAAGGACTTGTAAATATCAATCTATTTGATATATTTGAAGAAATAAAGCCTACTAAAAAGTCATGCCAAATACCTATAGTGCTATTCTAATTGTTTTGTTATTGATTCTCTTAGATTGTTTTCTAACTTTTCATTTTTCACAGCTCTGAGTCCTACTAACATAATTGTCATATGTCATATTTTTGTGGAAATAATACTAGGTTAATAATGTTAAGGAAATAAAATCTGAGAGTTGATACCCTTTTTTCCCCAAGAAATTTTTTTCACAGAAAATTGATGCAGTATCATTGTTTAGATGTACATAGAAATGTGTGTTCCAGATTTGGCTATGTGTGGAGCTAAATTGTTCTATAAAGTAGAAAAAAGTTTAAGAAGCCCAGAGGAAAACCACTTCATTATGCCTGTTTTGCCTGGAGGCAAAGAAATTAGGAGCCTAGATCTAGTTCAAGCTAGGTTCCTCTACAAGGTGAAATCTCAGGGTGGGAGGACTTGGGATGTGGTTCAGCTCAACTTAATTGAGAGTAAACGCCTTAAGAGTAAGAATATAAGGAGATTATTGAAATTCTGACATTAATAGGTTCATTTAAGGCAGTGGAAAGTAATATTGAATTTTGTATAAACAATTTTTGTCATTATATTAACAATTATATTAACAATTTTCTCACACAATCGCATATACACTCATGCACATCTACATGGTCATAGATATTTCTAAAAACATTACATTATTCTCCTCTTTTAACAGAATAAACTAAATATGAGTGTGTGTGTGTGTGTGTATGTGGCTCATTATTTTGAAGATCAGTTACTAAACCCTGTAATAAAGTACAGTAATGTCCTCAAGGATGATTTCCAAGTTTATCCCCTTGAGAAAGATAGGTACTAGTGTATTGAACATCTTATCTCCTGATGTTTCCACAAAATATAAACATGAATATTTATACTCATTTTAAATCATTAGTGATTTAAAAGACTTAATAGTCTCTACCCCTCTCCCCTCCACCTCCCCTCCACTGCATTAAAGGAGGAAGCCAGGATCCTCAAATCTTATATCACCCTGAGAAAGAAGGCCTTGATGTGAGATCTGAAAGTCCTTTTTTCATAGGTGGGAATTATGAATATCAAATGAGGGTCAATTCCCCTGGAGTCCTTCTCCTGACCTGAGGCATGAATCAGCACCAGGTGCTTGATCATGCTGCACCTCCTATGCTTGGCCCTATATGGATGCAGTTAAAAACCCTATGAAAAAACACAGTATTTTACTAGTTTGGGTTTCTCCAATTCCACCTGGGCCCCCAGCAAACCTGTTTCCAGGCTCTCTGATTGCTTCTTATTGCACTTCCCCTAAATAATGCTCCTGCTGACTGCCTTGTAGTTCTGTGTTTTCTGGGTAATTTACTTTAGAATACCAAAGTTCACTCAAACTGCTGGTAAGACATTGATCTCCAAGAGGACAAAAAATTGTCCTACTTTCTGTATTTCCACGATATTTCTCAGGAGAGTAACAATTGTGCTTCAACAGTGGGCTCTTACAACTGACCATATGAGGAAATTCATGTTCAGTTCTGCTCCTTTGTATACAGTTTAAGTTCTTACTCTTCCCTGAGACCTTTCTTCACTCATAAAGTCTTCTGAAAGGGTTCAGAAAGTTTGATCTTTGTTCTGTCAATTGGAGAAAAACAATCAAAGTACAAGCTTTCCTTGTAACTCTGAATTTTCAGACTTTTAAAAAAATGTGCTTTAAATAACTCTGTTTCCTACCAGATTTGAAATTAGGGCTGGTTCCTTTTGATAGGTTCTTTTAGGGGTTCCTCAAATATAACTTACTAATAGAGCTATTGTTTCTAGTTGACTTCAATATTTACTTCAATAGGACGGATGTATGATATGGTGAATTCTATCTTCCCCGTTTTTCTTTTTTTAATTTGCAGTCATAATCATGCCTCTGGAATGTGCTTATATCTGCATAGGTGCTAACATCAGATTAAAGGCAAAAACATTAGGTCCTGATGAATTCAGCTTACCTTGATCTATCCCAAGTCCATGAATTGCCAGACAGTGATTGAAACCAGTTAAAAGAAAACTGATGAAAAAAAGAAAAGAGGGAAAAAAAAGAGACCTGTATTTTCTCTGTGGAGTTTTGGTTGTTTTGATAAGCAATTTACAAAATAACCTCTCTCCTGACACTCCCTCAGGGTTGAAATGTATTTAACCCTGCCTCTCTGTCCCTTTTGGGCACTTGCACCCTGGTGTTACAAGGTGACCCTGAATTGCAATTCCTTTGCATAGATAAAAGATCCTAGTTTTTGCTGTTTTGGCAGGGTTGGTTTTTTTTTTGGGGGGGGGCTTGCCATATCTGGTGTCAAGAAGTGGGATTCAAAGACTCTTGCCCAGCCCATGCCCCTTGTGTTCCATTCTGGATTCCACTCAGTGATTTGGCTTAGTAAGTGAATCTTTGAAAATTCCTGGACTCCCATCTATTTTTAGTCAAGATTTTGGCACTTGAACCAAGGGTTTGTTAAATCATCCAAGGGTAATTTGGGGTCCACTCTGTCAGGTCCATTCAGAGGGATGGATGCTGAATAATGTTCTTGCAAATATTGGATCATTGGCAGGATTTAACCAAGTCTGAAACAGGAAGCTATTGGCCACAGTGGAGCTTCTTTGATCCCTGCAAAATTAGATTTTTGTAGTCTACTCTTGATTCTGCTGGTCCCAAGATGGTGGATCCTGGGTACAATGACGTTTTCCAGTGTTTCCTTGAAACAACAAAATGGGAATCTGCATCTGAATTCTCTTCCTTTCAAGAGGATATCCCTAAAGACATCCCCCAAAAGAGAAAAAGACCTATTTGTTTGTTTGTTTGTTGTTTTTTTTAAGAGCTATTAGTACAAACATAGTTATAGCAGCTCTTTTTTTGTGGTGGCTAAGAATTGGAAATCAAATTAATGTCCATCAATTGGGAAATAGCTAAACAAACTGTGGTATATGATTGTGATGGAATATTATTGTGCTATAAAAATGACAAGCAGGGCAATTTCATAAATGTTTGGAAAGACATGCATGAACTGATGTATAGTGAATGGGCAGAACCAAGAGAATATTGTGCACAGAGACAGCAACATTATTTGATGAAGACCTATGAATGATTTTCTCAGCAATACAATGATCCAAGACCATCCCAAAAGAATATTGAAACATACTATCCACCTCCAAAGAAAGAACTGATATTGATAGAACAGACTGAAGCATGCTATTTTCTCTTTCTTTTCTTTTTTTTTTTAGTCAAGTTTTCTTGTACAACATGAATAATATGGTAATGTTTTACATAATCTTACATGTATAACCCATATCTAATTTTTTGCCAACTCAGGGAGTAGGGAGGGCAGAGAGTAGAGGGATAAAAATTGGAACCCCAAACTGTAAATAAAAATGTTTATTACTTTAAAAAGTGGATATTCAACAATTGGACTGAGGAAAAATTGAGATTGAAAATAAGATCGGTGTCTTTCAGAAGGATGTCTCCAAATTAAAGGAGAAAGAGCAAACTCAAGTCAGGTTAAGATTTTATATTATATATAGAAAACCTTAGAGGCCCTGAAAGATAGTCTTGAAGAGACAGTCTCTTTTAAAAATCCCCTTTATTCTTCCCACAATTAGTCTGAGTACCCCTTGTTCTATTTCCCCTTCAAAGTCAAGGGAACAGAAGATGGCAAAACATTATATGTATCTTTTTTACCAAGACCTCGCTCTGTGGGATGGTCAAGGATTTTCACAAGTCCCATGAGAATTCTGTGGATTTTACTCTTGAATTTGAGGTTATGCTCTCCACCTACCAATTTGGCCTCTCTGACCTTTATCAGCTTGCCCAAGTCCTTGTTGTTTGTCATTCATTCCTGAAGAAGACCATGACATCAGGGTTATTTCATGATTTTCAATAAATTGGATTTAAGTTAAGGAAGGTTGGTACAAAGTCACCAGCATCACTCTCTCCTCCAGAGCCATCTTGGTCCAGTTGCAATTTATTAATCAGGATGACTGGAGATGGGCTGGATGTTTAAGGTAATTGGGGTTAAGTGACTTGCCTAGCATCACACAGCTATTAAGTGTCTGAAGTAAAATTTGAACTCATGTTCTCCCAAAATTCAGGGCCAGTACTCTATCCACTGTGCTACCCAGCTCCCCTGAGGTCCTAGCAAATGCTACCTACTGGTTTTGAACAGTCCATTGAGACAATCACCTTCAACACATAGGCCATATGACAAATGAAAAAGTAGAAGCTGATACTCATTTCCAGAAAGCCTGAAAAAAGAGTGAAGCCTTATTAGAAATTATTCCCATGGCTTTCCCTAAACCTATGGATTGGAGAGAAATTCAGTCCTGTTCTCAAAACATAAGAGAATCAGGTTTTTATTTTTCTAATTGATTCTTATCTAATTTTGAAGCTAATTCTGGCCTGTTTTCTGATTGTCCAAATCTCTTAATCACCTTTAACTCCCTCTATGTGGTAAGATTGAATAAGTCCCTTGTGGACCTTATCAAGAAAATCAATTTAGATTGGAAACAGACCTCTACCTCTTATCTTGTTTATTTAGATAGTAAGTGCCTACAAACCCTAACAGAAGAGAAACATAAACATAATGAGGAAAAATTTTAAAAAAAGAATCATATCATGAACCTGCAGCTATAACAGTTGCAGTAGAGGTAACAGACCTCTACTTCCCCGTCTGCCCTTAAATCTTTCTCCTCTGATTTCTGACATAGATGGAAGGGGGTTCTTAGATATTCCTCAGTTAAAAATTATACTCTCACACAGTCCAATCAGAATTAAAGTAGTCTTTTATTTGGCGCTAGGGAAAGTGACTAAGAGGAAGGTCAGAGACTTAGCTTCTCAGAAAGGAAAAAGAGTTCAAAAGCACTTCCTCCCCAGAAGGAGGGAAGGCAAAGCTTTTATGGAGGATAGATGGGGGGTGGACTTCAAAGTTTTGTGGTGGGGATACTGAAACAGTTAGTATTATGGTTCTTGAGCTCTGCCATTGAAGTGTATAGTCTTGAGGGTGAGTGGGGGAATGCTTGTCATATTGATCAGCTCTGGTGTCTAGAGGGAGTTTTGATATAATAATCCTGAACTATGGGATTATTTGTGTCTCCTGGCTCCAGCCAGGTAGTAAACACCTGGTTAGCATTTGTCTTCCTGCTATCCTGTTATCTTGTAGATTAATCAATTTTCACAGGAAGAGCTTCCTAGGCCCTGATGCAACTTTGATTTTGTTTCTCACAGTAAAAAAAACAACACATTCTAATTGATTTTAGGCCCATGTCAGTACCAAACTCTAAGACCACAGGGTGACAATGCATGCTTCTATTGTAAAACATCTGGTTATTGGAAGAAAGACTGCTGCAAGCTACAGTGTAGCCAGGAACCCTTCCTACTCCTCATCAAGGCTTCCACTGAAAAACCACCCGGCTGAGGCTCTGAGGGTATAGAGGGTTTTTTTGTTTTTTGGTTTTACCCCCATGGTGTTTATGTCTCCAGTAGGGGTCACTCACATTGCCGTAGCCTTTCATCCTATTGAGATCTTCCTAGATCTGTGCACCACAGTGTCTGTCCCAGACCCCACTGCTTTTCCAGACCCTCTCCCTCAGAGTTGTAGAAAGGTTTTAATAGTTGAGATCACTAACCATGTGTAGTCTGTCTATGCTTCTCATCTCCTTCCCTTTATCCTCAGGGAGTTTGAATACAATCCACTCCTTTGTCCTTTCTTGTGATAGTACCCTCTACCTTCTAGGAGACAATATTCTCTTCAGACATATAGGGGCACAATTGAGTTTCTACCCAAAATCACTTTCAAAGCTCTCTCTCCCCTCTGGGGGTATCTCCCACTTCCCCCTCACATTCTCCATGCCCCTATCTTGGTTTACCCCTCTGAATTCCTTGAGGAAGTTCCACACTACTTAGCATACCCCCAAATCTGATTCAGTTGGATCTATTTAAGCTTCTCCCTTATGTGCCATAATACCCCTTCTCTAGAGCAGCAATTGGGAGGATCAGGCCTCTCATCAATTACTATGTATCTTTTTCATTAGCCCTTGTAACACCCCAATCCTACCTTTTCATAAGCTCAGAGGTTACGGGTAATGCCTTATCCAAGACCAATGACATCAACACTTGTATGATACCTATATCACCATGGTTCCGAACTCCCATACCCTCCTGAAGCTTATCTTCAATGACTCCATCATTTTCACTATCACTGATTTGTGTAGCACCTTTTGAAGTGTTCCCCTTGACTCTGATAGCCAGTTCCTTTCTCCCTTCTCCCCCTGGGAGAGCCATCAGGATATTTTGTACTGTCTTACTTCAAGGTTACACTTAGAACCCCACTGACTTCTCATGGATATTGAAAGCAGGCCCTATTGACCTGGAATTTCCTTCAGAGTTCACCGTCTTCCAATATATAGATGATTTACTCCTGTGCTCCCCATATCTTGAGTCTTCAAAAGACTGACTCCAAGTTCTCCTTACCTCCTTGGCCCACAAAGGCCAGGAAGCCTCTAATAAAAAGCCACTGTTTGTTAGCTGCCAAGTTAAATTTTTAGGAATCTTCCTTCATTCAGCTTGATTGACTACAGTGTTGAACTTCCCTTGTCCTCCAACCAAGTGACAACTTCACATTTTCTGGCTAATCACTTTCTACTGAAGGTTATGGATCTCTTCCTTTTCCCTGTCCTTTATTAATTTCTTGTCCCCTTCATTAATTCTTTAAAGACTCGGCTCCTGGGGAACCCCCTGCCCCACCCCCACAAAAAAAGGCTCAGAGGCTATATTTGTACACCTCAAAGTGACCCTCTTATGTCCCTAGGCTTTTCTGCCCTAAGTATCCTCTTCCCTTCCACCTTATCCTATTGGAAAAAAGGTATAATTATCCTTGGGTTTTGTGACAGAAATATTGGGACACTTTACAACCACCTGCATATTATAGCAAAGTCTTTGATACAGTGACCAGAAACTCCTACTATGCCTCTGAACTGTTGTTATAGCCTCTGACCTTTTGTTCTTAGTGGAAGGGATGACTCTAGACTCTGTTTTAACCTTGTATATTCCCCATGCAATTGAAACTCATCTAAATTCTCATCACATCTACAATTTCTCTAGACCTTTTGGGCCTAGGGGTCTCCCTTTTATCCAAACCAAATGTCACCATCTACTCTTAACCCAATCACCTGTCTCCCTCACACATCATACAGGGATGCTGACTACACCATATATCATAAGTGTGTTAAAATGGAATCTCCAGAAAGTGAGCTAGAAAACCCAGATTATTCCTGGAATACTAACAGTTTCTGCCTTCAACACAATTTTATCAACCTGACTCCTGGGTATACAATCACCACCACTGAGGAAGTCACTGAGGCAGTGCCTCTCTCCTTGGTGTCTTCAGCCCAACAGACTGAACATGAAGCAGTAACCTGAGCCAGTGAATTAGCAAAAGAAAAATGGGTGAACATTTTTTACAGACAGCTTGTATGCCTTTGGGCTGGCATATGAGTTTGGGACATTCTAGAAATATCAAGGGATCTTGACTTCCTTTTGCACCAACATTAAAGCAGTGTGCAAGTCCATAGATTACTTAACTCCTGTTTCCAGCTGAAGTAGCCATTATTAAGTTCCTGGGACACTTTCATGAGGATTCTACCCATGTCCATTGCTGACCTGCATGCTAAGCAGACTGCCCTACAGTCACCAATTCCCATAAGCCTGTCCTCCTCTAGATTTGTGGTTGGCCTGCCCCTAGATTGACACTGACCCTGGAAGAAATTTCAGCAGCCTGCGAGACCATGTCCTGGCCTATAAAGGACAGGCTTGAACAAGAGGTGTGTATAAGGAAGAAAGCCTCTTGGCTCTGTCATGGACCAAATGACTACCTAGTTTCCCCCACTTCTATGATGAAATACTTGTGCTTCTTGAGTTACTGGGGCCTGACAAACTATTTAGTTTGGCCTTCCAATAATGGTGGGGGTTGATGAGCTGCACATGATGTTTATTTGCAATATGATGTCTAGCTTGAGCATAATGTTCACAAACCCTTGTGGGCCAGCCAAATTCCATCTCCCTAGGGTCCCATTCAACTCTGGCAGATTGATTTTATTCAGCTCTCACCAACTGGATATAAGTTTGTGTGGATCATGATCTGTATGTTTTCCTTGTTGGTGGAGGCTTTTTCTTGCAGGCAAGCCACTGCAAAGGTTATAGTCAAGTGTTTGCTAAAAAGGATTTTTCCTACCTGGGAAATTCCCCCCAAAAGCCACATTAATAGAGGAACCCATTTTACTGATTCAGTTTTCTCCCAGTTTCTGGCTTCTTGGCTCGTACTTTAGCACCCACATTGTGCTTATTGCCACCAGTTCTCAGGTCTGATGGTATATATCAATGGGATTACTAAGTTATAGCTTGCCAAATTTATGGATGCTTTGAGTTGGCCTTGGCCCAGAGCACTTACCTTAGTCTTTCTGAACCTGAAGGCAACCCCTTTTGGAAAGTTTTCCTTTTTACCCTTTGAGATTGTCACTGGGGTCTTGATGCCCCTCCTTTTGCCCCATGGCTACTCCCTCACCACCAAAGTTTCCCTTCTATTCTACTACAAGTGGCTCTTTTGAAATCTTTGAGAATTTAAACATTTTGTTCTCAGTCATTTGTTAGGAACCAAACTCCCTATCAGCCTATCTTATATCTGGAACCCAGAGACTGGGTCTATTAGAAAAAATACCTGAGCAATGACACCCTGTCAGGTCAGGTTGAAAAGACCCTAAGTCCTCCTGACTAATCCTTGTACTGAATATCTGAAGGGGGTTGATAGCTCAATACATCTGTCTCATCAAAAGAGGGCTTCAACCCCCGAGTGGACAGTTCAACCTAGTAGTGGTGATCTTGCTCCATCTGACCCAGAAAAAGAAGCAGATGACAGGAATAGTACACCATTATCCCAAAACTCTGGAAATGGGATAAATATTCTGTGTTACGTGACTCCACTTTTCATTTACCTTTTCTTTCTTGCTCACTGTTTTGGGCTTTTGGCTTAGCTGCTTTCTTTTGTTTCTTTTCTGTTCTCAGCCACTTAAGCCATCATTTTGCCCCTGGTTCCAAGCAGGTTGTATCTTCTGAAGGGCTTAATTCCTGCTGGATCTGTTCCCAGTCTCTTGGGACTCCACCCTCTGTGAGGTCCCTTCAAGGTTTTGTAATTTCACTTTTGGCTTTTGCCTTACCATTACTTCCCTTAGCCCATTCAATGTCACTCAATTTTCACCTTTAAATGTTGCCTTAGGAGGTCAAGTCCTATGGGACTGCTGGGTCTGATATCAGGTATGATCATCAAGAAATAATATTGAACCAATGATTCATAAGGCCAGCAGGGGGTAACATTTGCATGTAGAGCTCTGTCTCAACAAAAGAAGGGAGAGTGGCTTTTAACATGGGCTGTGATAGGACTCTCCTAACATTTCCTCCTGAGTGGATAGTTTTCCCACTTAATCCATTCTAAGCCTGGCTGTGACATTCTGTCATTACGATTGGCTACCTATTTGACTCTTGCCTAGAACTGACATCTTAGCTAGAAGAGTAATTTCCCCTACTATAGCTATGGTCTTTTTCTGCTTTTGTGGAAAATATCTATAATTATGGCAAGTGATTGGTAACCTTTACAACTAAATAGGTGAGTACTTGGACTTGCCATCTATGTTGGTGGTTCTATATTGTGATGAATATTTAAAATTGGTATGGGCTTTGTATACAATTTGGTATTCTTGCTTGTTCAGAAAAAATCAGGACAAAGGTGACTAATATTATCATGGTTCAGCAGCATATCTAACATCTCAATGCCTCCCTGGGACAGCATCAGAATTTATCTTGACCAAGGGTGGAGAGGGGAATGTTGAATGCAGCTGGCCTTGACTGATTTCAGGGCTTCCAGTTGCCTGAAGACAATCACAACCAGTAAAAAGAGAACTATCAAAAACAGTGAAAAATGAAAAGAGGAAAAAAAAACAAGGAAGTTCTCATTCTGACCAGATGTTACCACTCCTAGGCCCTCCACCAACCTTCTCTATGGACTTTTGGTTGTTATGTAAAATAACTTACATAACAACTTCTCAAGTCTGTGCCTCTCATGAAACTCTCTCTTTGTTTAAATGTATTTAACCCTGCTCCCCTCTATCGTTTCTGGATACTTTTGTGACCTGGTGCTGCATGCTGGCTCTGAATTGCAACTTTTTTCCCTCGCTTAAAAGACCATATGTTTTGTCATTTTGGAAGTCTTCTTTATTTCTAGATGACATTAGTAATGGAGGGAAATGGCCTGGATTGGAGTTGGATGCCACTTATTTGTTTCTGACTTCTTGTTAAAGTTCCTGTACAATTAGATGCTATTGGGGGGAGGGAAAAGTCACGAATAAAGGATAAACAGAATATAACTATCAACTGAGCAGACAAAAATGCTGTCTTCAGAGTTACCAAAATCCAACTCTTCTGATTCCTTGTGGTCCACAGAATAAGTAGCTTTTCCTTGCTTACTTGATAGTCTTTTCCCCCCACAGTGCTTTCCTACTATTCTCCCCACCCCTACAAATATTATCACAGGTATCAAGGGATCAACATGTGTACCAAGGTACATAGGGAACCTATAGTTATGTATATTACTTATCAAGGGTCCAGAGCATGAATCTCTCTTTATGGAGTCAAACCTTGTACAACCACATCCATGAGAGGTGCTCTAGTTCAACCTCCTGTTATATTCATAATAATAATCTTTATTTATTTGAAAAGCTTATCATCATCGTCACATTTGGCCCTATTGCCGAGATATAAAGGGACACCCTCACAACATTTAATTGACTATGTCATTGTAAGGAGAACAGAAAAACAGGATGTGAGGGGGATGGACATTATTTGTGGTACAGAATGTTGTACCAATCATAAATTTATCCTCTATAAGTTAAACATTCACATTCCACAAAAGTGGTGGTCCCCAGACAAGATAACTACCAGAAGACTTAATGTCAACAAATTAGAGTGCTTCTCCAAGCATGGATCGTTTGTTGATAAATTGGAGGAAAAGTTGAACCAACACACTGTTGGCAACAGTGGAGCAGAAAGGAGTGGGAAACTTTCAGAGATTTGGTATGTAGCTCTAAATTTACTTATCTGGGCCAGAATACTCACAAACATTGATTAGCTTGAGGAAAACAATGGGGAATTTCAGAAGCTGCCAAAGGAAAAAAAGCACCAAGAATCCCAAAGGATTTACCAGTGGGATAGTTTGTCCATCTCTAAGAAAGCTATGTTTGACTCCATGAAAAGTAAAGTGAAAATCAAATTTAGAGAGATACATGATCCTTGTCCTAGTAAGAAAGCAAATGAAATTCAGTTTTACACTGATAGTAACAAGCCAAATTGATTTGAAGGCTACTTCTAGGCCAAAGCTCTATGTATAGATCTCATCTACTCAGTGCTGATGAAGCCACATTGATTAGTGATAAAGATATGATCCTGGAGCGCTGGGCTGAATACTTCCATAGTGTTCTCAATAGACCATCAATAATCAATGCTAAAACCATTGTCAGGATACCTCAGCTAGAAATTAATCCCTCTCTACCCAAACTTCCAACTGAAGGAGAGATTTTGAATGCCATTAGGCTCTCATGTGGTAAAGCACCTGGTGCTTAATCTATTCCACCTGAGATTTACAACTAAGGTGGTCCAGTCCTCATACAAAAGCTGATGTTAGTTTTCTGGCTTATATGGCAAGAGTAGGTTATCCTAAAGGAGTTTAAAGAAGACTCCATTGCCTATCTCTATAAAGGAAAGAAAAATAGATTGTTCTCTGACATCATGGGGTGAGTCTATCTCTTAGCCATGGCCAGCAAGATTCTTGCTAGTGTCCTGCTTAATAAGCTGATCCTTCACTTGGAAGATGTTCATCTACCTGAGAAACAGTGTGCCTTCAAAAAGGACTGAGTCAATATGGTGTTTTCTGTTTGACAACTCTAGAAGAAATGGCAGGAGCAGAACAGAGGTCTGTATCTAATGTTCATTGATCTAACAAAATCCTTTGATGGGTCATGAGGGCTTGTGGAAAATTATGGCAAAATTCAATTTCTTGGAGAAGTTTATCAGTATTGTACATCAATTTCATTATGGCATGACTGTCCAAGTTCTGCATAATAGACAGTGCTCTCACACTTTCCCAATCACAGTGGAGTGAAGCCAGGATATATTCTTGCTCCCATGCTTTTTAACATAATGTTTTCTGTGATATTGCCATATACTTTAATGAGTATGAAAACAGCATTAATGTCAACTACCCAATAACAGTACATTTTTTGTCCTGCAAAAGCTACAAGCCAAGATTAATGTGAAGGTAGACTTGGGATGTGACTTTTTATTTGCAGATGATTGTGCACTCAATGAAGCTATGAAGGCTGAGGTGAAACAAAGAATGGATTGATTCTCTCCTGATTTGGCTAATTCTGCTCTTACCACCAATATCGAGAAAATAGAGATTCTTCACCAGCCAGCACCATGCCATCCATATATGGAACTGTCAGTTATAGCAAATGGAGAAATTTTTAATGCTGTGGATAAGTTCACTAATCTTTGCAGTTTACTTTTCAATAAAATACACATAGATGATTAGGTTGACATACACATTGCCAGAGCTAGCTCAATTTTGGGGAGTCTCAGAAGTGTGGAAGAGAAGCGGTATTAGACTGCTTACCAAAATGAAGGCTTGTAGAACTTTTGTGCTGGCACAATTGTTGTATGCCTGTGAAACCTGGATAGTATACAGTTGGCATGGCAGCAAACTTAATTACTTCCATTTGAATTAATTTGGGAAGATTCTGAAGATCACCTGGTAGGATAAGGTACCAGACACTGAGGTCCTTTCTCTAACTAAACTGCCAAGCATATGCATATAAATATTCTGAAGATCTCCTGGAAAAAACACTGAGATCCTTTCTCAAGCTGAACTGTCAAACATTCAAACTCTGATGCAGAGAGCACAACTCTGATGGTTTAACCATGCAGTTAAAATGCCAAATATACATTTGCCTAAAAACCTATTTTACAGAGAACTCACACAAGGCAAGGACTAACATGTACTTCAGAAGAAAAGACTCTCAAGGTCTCTTTGAAGAACTTTGTATCAGTTGTGAGAAAGGGGATCCCCTGGCACAGGACCACTCAGCATGGCTTGCCCATATCAAAGAAGGTGCTGCGCTCTATGCACAAAGCTAAAAGTGAGATACACAAATTTAGAGACATCTCTATTCCAAATGTTCATATGGATTATTTGTGCACAATCTGTGGTAGAGTCTCTGGAGCTCCTATTGCTCTGAACACCCACAGTCAAATACTCTGTACTTTGACTCAATGTAGTGATGTCATTTTGGTCCTCTTTGAGAATTAAGGACAACAATCAATTAATGTAAAAAAAAATCAGCTTTTAAAGCTGGTTGTTACCCAACATTTCTTGGAAGTAGGAGTTTTTTTTTTAATGTTCTAAAAGTAGAGGCTTTTAAGTGATATTATCAAGTACTAATTATAACTATTGTTTACAAGGAGTTTAAAGGTTCATAAAACTCTTTTCTTCCAAACACACTGTATTTTGGAAGCTAGGAGATATTACTTTAGTGATGATATAATTGTAGAGTTTACTTAACCCCGGTGGCAGGACAGAAAATGACTTATTTCAAGTTGAGGTAGCTTGGTCTCCAGTAGTACATACGTAAGGCACTTAGTAAACCTTAAAGCACCATGTAAAGACTATATTGTTGTTATTGTTGTTATTATTTTGTTGTTAATTTATTATATTATTCCATTAATGACCTCTGATGTTTCAGTTTGGTGGGTGAAGTGATGTCACTATATGAAACTCCAAGGCTAAAAATGGTAGCTATGAAGTTGAGAACATATTAAACATAATCTGTAGGCTCAAGCAGCTCCCAATCCATCAGAAGTAACAACATGTAAATGATTAAATAAAGAATATGGATCAATGAAATTTCAGCATTTATGAACATAAAAAACTTCAGGTAGAAGCAGGTAACTATTTGAAGGAAGCATTTGTATTTATTTATCTTCAAACTTTGTGCTTTGCAAATTGTTTGAAGCCAGAGTGGGAGTAATGGATGATCCATTGTAAAGGAGAAATTACATAGGACTGTATAATACAGGTATGCTTTCCAAACTCTCACAATCCTTTCCTTCCAGGTAAAGGGAATTTATGCTGTCCGGTTAGTCAACAATTCTTAAAAGCCCACACAAATGGGTGCTAAATGATTTCTTTCTCTGACTATAGAGAGATCATTCTCCTTCAAAAATTGTTCATGTGCATGGAAGTAGGAAGGTTTTTTTTAATGTTCTAAAACATCCAGGTTCTAAAATGTTCATGTGCATGTCCAGGCTAATAACTGATCTCTACTCTTTTACTTCAATCCCCTTTTGTTTCCCTTTTGTGAGCTATGATTAATTCCTTGTTTAAACTTTCACTGCTGTTTCCTTAACTTCCAAAATCATTTTTTCTCCATTCGGTACTCTTTTCTTGACCTAAATAGGAAACTTGAACTCCCTCTAATACATCCCAGATATTCTATTATATTTAGTTTGTCTTCATCATGCTTTGTAACAATATGTTTATAACTGGTTAGGCTTCTAGATTAGCTTCCTCATGTACATGTCAATTATGTGACTATTTCTAGGAAACCACTTTTATTAGCAGCTCTGAAACTGGAGTGTTTCCTTTTCATCAGACCAGGGATTTAAACTGGAAGTTTTGTATTCTGCATTTTTCTGAGCTTGTAAACAAAGGCCAACCTCTCTTTTAGTGGCAGTGATTGGAATATAAATCTGGATTTTTCCTCTATTTCCTTTAACTAAGAGATAAAATTAGAATAGAGAAACATTGTACTAAATAGGATATCCCAAGGTAATGCTCGCCTCCAGTAGATTCTGTTCAATTTCATAAACTCCTCATTGTCAAATATTGGATTAACATTTTGCCATCATTTTCTTAGTGAAAACTGCTGTTGAGTGTTGGGGATTTCATATTTAATAGACAAAGGAAATTGAAAACCATCTCCAGCTTTGCGTGAGCTGATTCACTTCTTTGGTGGAATTTCAATACAAATGTTGAAGTCCATTAGTTTATGGTAGTGGCTCAGGAGGAAAAATGATGAGCAAAGGACTGAATTCAATGGGGAAGAAAAGAGAGTAAACTAGGAGTCTATCACAATATGGATTTTTATTTTAATATTATCTTAAAAGATTTCCCATCCAAGATGGCGGAGAGGAATCAGCAAGCTGCCTGAGCTCTCCATCTCTTCTCTCAAAAAGAACATTAAATCAAGCCTCTGGATGGATTCAGAAACTACAGAACCTGCAAAGAGACAGAGAGACACAGTCTTCCAAACACAGATAATTTAGAAGACTTCAGGAAAAGGTCGGTCTGACTCGGGCAAAAGGGGAGGCACAGCCAAGGGCAGCGGCCCAGCACTGAGCGGGTCAAGGCAAGTCAGCAGGAAGCTGCGGGCCACAGCCAAACAACTGAGGCCCCTGGAACCTGGCTCAAAAATCTGGTGGCCCAGCATGACAGTGGAAAAACCTACCTCCACCAGCCGGGAGGGCAAGTTGCCAGCTATAGGGCCACAAACAGGACAGGTGCGACTAGGCCCATTGATCTAGCGTACTCAGACAGGAACTGCAGGGGGGCAAACTATATACTATAAAGGCCTCAGAGTAAAAAGCCGGTCACAAAGCACATATATCCCTGCACAAGAAGCCCAAAATATGGACCATGGTGCCCCAGAGCAGACTTCAACTTAAAAAAATAAATAAATAAGAGGCAATAATCAGTAAGAAGCAAAAAAGAGCCCTCTCCATTGAGAGCTTCTGTATCAATAGGGGAGAAGCAAACACAAACTCAGATGAGGACAATAACCTCAAATTGCCTATAGGTGAAGCCTCACGAGGGAAGGTGAATTGATCTCAAGAACAAAAAGCCTTCCTGGAATAGCTCAAAAAGGATTTTAAAAATCAATTGAGGGGGGCGGCTAGGTGGTGCAGTGGATAAAGCACTGGCCCTGGATTCAGGAGTACCTGAGTTCAAATCCGGCCTCAGACACTTGACACTTACTAGCTGTGTGACCCTGGGCAAGTCACTTAACCCCCATTGCCCCGCAAAAATAAATAAATAAATAAAAAATTTTAAAAAAATCAATTGAGAGAGGTAGAAGGAAAAAATGGGGAGAGAAATGAAAGCAAAACAAGAAAACTATGAAAAAAGAGTCAGTAGCTTGGAAAAGGAAGCGCAAAGATTGACTACAGAAAACAATTCCTTAAAAAATTCCTCTGTCCAAATGGAAAAAAAGATGCATAATCTCACTGAAGAAAACAATGCCTTAAAAAATAGAATTAGACAGTTGGAAGATAAGGAATCCATGAGACACCAGGAATCAGTCAAGCAGAATCAAAAGAATGAAAAAATAGAAGAAAATGTGAAATACCTCATTGGAAAGACAACTGATCTGGAAAACAGAACAAGGAGAGACAATCTGAGAATCATTGGACTGCCTGAAAGCCATAACCAGAATAAGCATCTAGAAAACATATTCCAGGAAATTATTAGGGAGAACTGCCCCGATATCATAGAATCAGAGGATAAAATCATCATTGAAAGAATCCACCGATCACCTCCTGAAAGAGAAACCAAAAGGAAAACTCCAAGGAACATTGTAGCCAAATTCCAGAATTATCAGGTGAAGGAGAAAATACTCCAAGCAGCCAGAAAGAAGCAATTTAAATATCATGGAGTCACAGTCAGGATTGCTCAGGAACTGGCAGCTTAAACATTAAAGAACTACAAGGCTTGGAATATGAAATTCCAGAAGGCAAAGGAGCTTGGATTGCAGCCAAGAATCTATTACCCAGCAAAAATGTGCATTCTCTTTGAGGGGAAAAGATGGACATTCAATGACATTGGGAACTTTCAATGCTTCATGAAGAAAAGACCAGAGCTGAATAGAAAATTCGATCTTAACATACAAGACTCAAGAGAAGTTTAAAAAGGTAAACAGAGGGGAAAAAAGTTACTCAATTAGGTTAAACTGTTTACATCCCTACACTGGAAGATAATACTCATAACTCTTGAGAACTGTAAATGTATTTGGGCAGAGAGAAGGACTTTACACAGAGGGTATAAATATAAATTGTCTTTGATGTCATGATACAAAGAAAAATTAAGGGGATAAAACGGAAGTCTATGGGGAGGAGAAGAAAGGGGAGGTGGAATGGGGTGAATCATATCAAATGAAGAGGTAAAAAAACACCTATTACAATAGAGGGAAAGAAAGGAGGGGTGAACATTGTTTCAACCCTACTCTCATTAGATTTGATTCAATGAGGGAATAACATATACATTCATTGGGATAAAGAAACTTAGCTCATTCGTTAGGGAAGCAAAAGGGGAAGGCAAAGGGCAGGAGTCTGATAGAAGGGAGGACAAAATCAAGGGAGAAAAGGGCAAAGAAAAGAGAGGGGGTGATAATGAGGGAGGCAGGGGTAAGAAGTAAAGCGTCAGTGAGGAGGAATAGGGTGAAAGAAGGGGGAAAAAGTACAAAGCAGGTAAATAGAATGGAGGGGAATAGACAGTTAGTAATAATAACTGTGAATGTGAATGGGATGAACTCTGCTATAAAATGGAAGCGAATTGCAGAGTGGATTAAAAACTAGAATACTACAATATACTGTTTACAAGAAACACATCTGAAGCAGAGAGATTCACACAGAGTAAAGTTAAAGGGCTGGAGCAAAATATATTATGCTTCAGCTAAAGTAAAAAAGGCAGGGATAGCAATCCTTATCTCAGACAAAGCGCAAGCAAAAATAGATCTGATTAAAAGAGATAAGGAAGGAAACTACATCTTGCTAAAAGGTACTATAGATAATGAAGTAATATCAATATTAAATATGTATGTGCCAAATGGTGTAGCATCCAAATTCTTAGAGGAGAAATTAAATGAGTTATAAGAGGAATTAGACAGTCATACTATACTAGTGGGGGATCTGAATCTCCCCCTCTCAGAATTAGATAAATCAAGCCGAAAAATGAATAAGAAAGAAGTGAAAGAGGTGAATAGATTACTAGAAAATTTAGACATGATAGATGTCTGGAGAAAATGGAATGGGGATAGAAAGGAATATACCTTTTTCTCAGCAGTACATGGCACCTTTTCAAAAATTGACCATGTATTAGGACAAAAAAAATTATAGTCAAATGTAGAAAGGCAGAAATAGTAAATGCATCCTTCTCAGATCATGATGCAAAAAAAAAAAATTACATGTAAGAAAGAGCCAGGGAAAAGTATACTGAAAATCCATTGGAAACTAAATAATTTCATCCTAAAGAATGAATGGGCTAAACAAGAAATCATAGAAACACTCAATAACTATATCCAAGAAAATGACAATAATGAGACAACATACCAAAATCTATGGGATGCAGCCAAAGCAGTGGTTAGGGGAAAATTTATAGCTCTAAATGCTTACATGAATAAAAAAGAGGAAGAGGAGATTAATGAATTGGGCACACAACTTAAAAAGCTAGAAAAAGAACAAATTAGAAATCCCCAATTAGATACTAAAGTAGAGATCCTGAACATTAAAGGAGATATTAATAAGATTGAAAGCAAAAAAAAAAAACTATAGAATTAATCAATAAAACTAAGAGCTGGTTTTATAAAAAAACCAATAAAATATTGGTTAATTTGATTTAAAAAAAGAAAGTAGAAAACGATGTTACCAGTATCAGAAATGAAAAGGGGGATGTTACCACCAATGAAGTGGAAATTAAATCAATAATTAGGAATTATTTTGCCCAAGTGTATGCAAATAAATTTGACAATCTAAATGAAATGGATAAATATTTACAAAAATAAAAAAACTGTCCATGTTAACTGAAGAGGAAATAAAATCCTCAAATAAACCATATTAGAAAAAGAAATTGAACAAGCTATTAATGCAGTCCCTAAGAAAAAATCATCAGGGCCAGATGGGTTTACAGGTGAATTTTACCAAACTTTTAAAGAACAATTAATTCCACTATTATACAAATTCTTTGGAAAATAGGTGAAGAAGGAGTTCTACCAAATTCATTTTTTGACACAAATATGGTGGTGATACCAAAACCAGTCAGAGCAAAAACAGAGAAAGAAAATTATAGACCAACCTCCCTAATGAATATTGATGCTAAAATCTTAAATAAAATATTAGCAAGGAGATTACAGCAAGTGATCATCAGGACAATACACTATGACCAGGTGGGATTTATACCAGAAATGCAGGGCTGGTTCAACATTAGGAAAACGATTAACATAATCAACCACATCAACAAGAAAACTAACCAAAATCATATGATTATCTCAATATCACCAAACAAGAGATAGAGAATATTATAAAATGCAAAATGAATGATTTTAATTACATTAAATTTAAAAATTTTCTTACAAACAGAAGCAATGCATCCAGATTTAGAAGTAATGCAGAAAGTTGGGAAACAATTTTTATGGCTAGTACTTCTGACAAAGGCCTCATTTCTAAAATATATAGGGAACTAAATCAAATTTATCAGAATCCAAGTTGTTCCCCAATTGAGAAATGGGCAAAGGATATGAACAGGCAGTTTTCTGTTGAAGAAACCAAAGCTATCTATTCCCATAAGAAAAAAATGCTCTATATCTCTAATGATTGGAGAGATGCAAATTAAAACAACTCTGAGGTACCACCTGACACCTATCAGATTGGCTAAAATGACAAAAACGGAAAATAATAAATGTTGGAGAAGCTGTGGGAAAATTGGAACACTAACGCATTGTTGGTGGAGCTGTGAACTGATCCAACGATTCTGGAGAGCAATTTGGAATTATGCCCAAATGGCTATAAAGCTGTGCATACCCTTTGACCCAGCAATACCACTTTTGGGTCTTTTTCCCAAAGAGATCATGGAAAGGGGAAAAGGACCCACATGTACAAAAGTGTTTATAGCTGCTCTTTATGTGGTGGCAAGGAATTGGAAGTTAAGGGGATTCCCATCAATTGGGGAATGGCTGGACAAGTTGTGGCATATGAATGTAATGGAATACTCTTGTGCTATAAGAAACAATGAGCAGGAGGAGTTCAGAGAAACCTGGAAGAACTTGCATGAACTGATGATGAGTCAGATGAGCAGAACTAGAACATCGTACACATTATCACCAATATTTTGTGTTGATCTACTGTGATGGACTATATTCTTCTCACCAATGCAATGGTACAGAAGACTTCCAGGGAACTCATGATGGAAGAGGATCTCCAAATCCAGGAAAAAAAAAAAACTGTGGAGTATAGATGCTGAATGAACCGTATTGTTTCTTTTGTTTTTGATGCTGTTGTTTTTTTTCTATTTTGAGGTTTTTCCTCATTGCTCTGATTTTTCTCTTATAACATGACTAATGCAGAAATATGTTTAATGTTATTACGTATATATATATATATATAAGATTATCTGCTGTCCAGGGTAGGGGGGAGGGTGGGAGGGAGAAAAATCTGAAATTGGAAAGCTTTTATAAACAAAAGTTGAGAACTATCTTTACATGTTAATGGGAAAAAAATAAAATACTTTATTATATAAAGAAAAAAGCTTTCCCATCCATATGAGATTATGACTGGTTTTAACTACTTTTATGTATGTATGTCCTTAATTGCAAATGAGGGGAAGGATGCAATAGAAAGTACTACTGATTGCTTTATGGAAAGAGATAAAAATGATAGGTAGAACAGAAAAAATTATATTCTTATCCTACTGCCTTGACTAGTTGCAGAACTAAAAAATTAAAAGAAAATCTTATGGTATTGTATGTATTTATTTCTTTTGAAAAACATACCCAAAACATGATTAAATTGGATCTTTTTTTTGTGTGTGTGTCTTCAGATAAAATCACCTGTAGCATTGTTTGTCTTCCTGAGACTAGGTTGGGAGATCAGGTGAAGCTCCCCAATTCACTCTTCTCCTCTTTTTCTAATAATGTACAGATAAAATTTTCTGCTGGAATAGAATCAAGAGTTATGACTAGGGACTAAATCTCCTGAGTTGTATGGAAATGAAGCTCTAGATTTGACTGTCAACATACTCATTGCAAAGATGGGGACAAGAGGAAGGACACAGTACTTCTTCCTTTCACTTACATTTTTTAATCATACATTTCTCCTTTTTTGTAAGCATTTATTTTTATTTGGTATTTTATTTTCCCCAAATTACATGTGAAAACTATTTTTAACAACAATTTTTAAAACTTTTACTTCCAAATTCTCTCCCTTCCTCCTCCTCCACCCCAGCCCAATTTGAAAAAGTAATTCAATATAAGTTATATATGTGTAGTCATACAAAACATTTACGTATTTGTCATGTTACAAAAGAAAAAAGATAAAAAACCTGAAGAAAAATGAAGTAAAAAATATGCTTCCGTATATATTCAGACAGTGTAGTACTATTTCCATTAAGTCCTACAGTGTTGTCTTTAATCATTGAATTGCTGAGGACACCTAAGTCATTCATAGCTGATTATCTTACAACATTGCTGTTACTTTGTCCATAGTACATTTCACTTTGCATCAGCTCATGGAAGTTTTTCCAGGTTTTTCTGAAACCATACTGCTCATCATTTTGTATAGCAGGATAATATTCCATTATCATCACATACTATAATTTTTTTTTTTTTTTTTTTTTAGGCAATGGGGGTTAAGTGACCTGCCCACGGTCACACAGCTAGTAAATGTCAAGTGTCTGAGGCCGGATTTGAACTCAGGTACTCCTGAATCCAGGGCCGGTGCTTTAACCACTGAGCCATCTAGCTGCCCCCACATACTATAATTTGTTCAGCCATTGCCCAATTCATGAGCACTGCCTCAATTTCCAATTCTTTGATATCAGAAAAGAGCTTTTATAAATATTTTTGTACATAGGGTTGCTTTTACTTTTTGTTTTTTATCTCTTTTTGGATACAAACCTAGTAGTGGTATAGCCAAGTCAAAGAGTTTTATAACTCTTTGGGCATAGTTGCAAATTTCTCTCTACAGAATGGTTGAATCAGTCTTCAACTCCACCAAGACTACATTAATGTCTCATGTTTCCCACATACCTTCCAATAAATGTAATTTTCCTCTTCTCTTCTATTAGCCAAGCTAATATTTATGAGCTTCTTTAGAATTTTTGGATTTGCATCTCTCCAATCAATAGTGAGTTAAAGCTTTTTTTCATATGACTATAGATAGCTTTGATTATTCATATGAAAACTGTAAATATCTCTTGATCATTTATCAATTGGGGAATAACTTATTTTATAGATTTGACTCAGGTTTTTCTATGTAAGAGAAAGTAGACCTTTATCAGCGAAACTTGCTTGAACTTTTTTTTCACAATTACTGTTGCTAACTGTTTTTCCCTCCATCCTATTCCCTCCCCTCATTTATTCTATTCTCTCTCTCATTTCATCCTGTCTGTCCTCAAAAGTGTTTCACTTCTGACTATCCCCTCCCTCAATCTGGCCTCTCTTCTGCCATCCATGCAACCTCCTCTTAGCTCACTCCCCTCCTACTTTACTGCAGGCTAAAATAGATTTCTGTACCCAAGTGAGTGTATATGTTATTCCCTCTTTGAGCTAATTCTGATAAGAATAACATTCACTGACTCCTCACTTCCCCCATCTTCCCTTCTACTGTATAAGCTTTTTCTTTCTTCTTTTGTGCAAGATAATTTACCCCATTCCACTTCTCTCTTTTTCCTTCTCTGAGTGAATTCCTCTCTCACCCCTTAATTTTATTTTTAAAAAATCATTACTTCATATTCAACTCACACCTGTTAACTTTGTCTATATATATTTCTTCCAATTGCCCTTAATAATAAGAAAGTTCTCATGAGTTATAAGTATCATATTCCCATGTAGGAAATTAAACAGTTTAACCTTTTAAAATCCCTTTTGATTTCCCTTTGCTCTTTATCTTTTTATGCTTCTCTTGAGTCTTGTATATGAAAGTCAAATTTTCTATTCAGCTCTGGTCTTTTCATCAAGAATTCCTGAAAGTCCTCTTTTTCATTGAATGTGCATTTTCCACCTTAAGGATTATACTCAGTTTTGCTGGGTTAGTGATTCTTGGTAGTAATCGCAGTTCTGGAATATTATATTCCAAGTCCTCCAATCCCTTAATGTAGAAGTTGCTAAATCTTGTGTGATCCTGACTGTGGCTCCACAGTATTTGATTTGTTTCTTTCTGGCTGCTTGCAATATTAATTTGGCTATCATATTCCTGGGAGTTTTCTTTTTTGTGAATTCTTTCAGGAGGTATTTGCTGGAATCATTTAATGTCTCTTTTA
The DNA here is from genome assembly GCF_019393635.1 of Dromiciops gliroides. Taxonomy (NCBI): domain Eukaryota; kingdom Metazoa; phylum Chordata; class Mammalia; order Microbiotheria; family Microbiotheriidae; genus Dromiciops; species Dromiciops gliroides. The sequence continues at coordinate 134,462,853 of NC_057863.1, read as the reverse complement.
ACCTCTCATTGTAGAATATCAGGGCAATTTTCCTTGATATTTTTTTGATAATTTATTGGAAGATGCTATCCAGGCTGTTTTATATCATGGCTTTCAAGTAGTCAAATAATTTTTAAATTTTCTCTGATTTATTTTCCAGGTGAGTTCTTTTTCCAATGAGATATTTTGTATTGTCTTCTATTTTTTGTTTTTGTTTTATTGCTTCTTGGTTTGTCAAAGTCATTATCTTCCATTTGCTCAGTTCTAATTTTTAAGGAATTATTTTAAGTTAGCTTTTGTACTGCCTTTTCAATTTGGCTAATTCTATTTTTAAGGAGTTTTTTCTTCACTGAACTTTTGTGCCTCTTTTTCCATTTGGCCAATTCTGCTTCTCAAGGCATTCTTCTCCTCATTGGCTTTTTGTACCTCCTTTACCATATGGGCTAGTCTGGTTTTTAAGGTATAGTTTTCTTCACTGTATTTTTTCTCCTTGACCAAGAAGTTCACTCTTTTTTCATGATTTTCTTGCAATACTCTCATTTCTTTTCCCAACATTTCCTCTATCTCTCCTACTTTATTTTCAAAGTTCTTTTTGAGCTCCTCCATAGACTAAGATCAATTCTTATTTTTCTTGGTAGCTTTGGATATAGGAGCTTTGGTTATGTTATCTTCTTCTGAGGGTGTGTTTTGCTCTTCCTTGTCATCATAACATGCTCATATTTTTTCTGTTGTTTGCTCATTTTTCTAGCCTATTTTTTGACTTTTAAGTCTTTGTTAAAGTAGGGCTCTGCTTCCAGGTTGGAGCGTGCTCTTTCCCAAGCTTCATAGTTTTTCTGCAGCTATGTTTGGAGATACTTCTAGGCACCTGAAAGTTTTCCATTCCTCCAAGGAGAGGTGTGCTTACTAGTCTCTTGGCTTGTGCTCTGGTTTGTGAGTGACCACAAGCCCTCTTTTCTGCTTTGGAAATCTGATGAGGGTACCTACTCCACTGTAGCTAAAAGTTCTGGTATGATAGTGCTCCTCCCTGCCCTGGGAGGCAGAAGCCTGAGTGCCAGCAAAGAGATCCCTGTAATCTCCTTCCGACCAATTATTCAACCCCCTTACCATCTGTGGGCTGAGAGTTCTCAAGGCAGCCACTGATGTTATTGATTCTGTGGCTCCCAAGGCTTATTTGTGGTTTGTTGGAGCGTGGTATGGGTTGACATAACCTGTGCTGGACTGTGCTCCACTCTCATTTGGATAGGACAGACCTTTTCTATTCACCTAAATTTCCTTTAGGCAGAAAAAAATTATTTCACTCTGTCCTTTTGTAGCCTCTGCTGTTCCAGGAATTCTCTTGTGGCATTATTTAAAGGTATTTAGAGTGGTTTTAGGGAGAATTCAGGTGAGCCACAGCCTTTCTTCTGTCTTGGATCCATCCCCTCCATCATAAATTTCTAAGCCCTTTCAGATAATAACACTGGTTGGTTTATGTGAAGTACATGAAAACTAAAAAAGCTGAGAATCTTGAGTTGTTCAAGATTTATGTGACTTCTCTCAGTGGGAAGGAAGAAGGAAGTAAGGGAAGGAGGGCAGGATGAAAAAACAATTAAATAAGGCCACAATGTAGTTTTACTATGGTTGTCCTGTCAAGAGACAGGTCTTCCCCTTTCCCAATAACACCTATTAACTGTTATAGACTGTTTCTTAGTCGCAAAACCCTTTATATAAATAATCTTAACCTAGAAAATAAATTAGAAATAACTCACTCAAACCAATTCATTTTACACACTAAAATAAAATAGTACCATAAAGGTAATCTAATTTGTCACATATGTAGAAAATTAACAGTGGAAATTTGAATACATATTCTCTGAAACCAGATACAATACTCTAGCCACTGGGAACACTGATTTAGCACTGGAAGGGAGCTTCAAATTCTCTTTTCTAGTACCCCAATTTTATAGATAAGGAAACCCAGTTTCAAAGACAGTGTATTGCCCAGGGTAACATAAGTAATAAGACCTCAGAGGCATATTTTGAACCTAACTTTTCTTCACTTTAAGTCCAATATTTAAGCATTATGTTTTGCAAAGCTTAGGAAAACAAAGTGCTGAAACCTTCAAATAATTTCCAAAAGGTCTCACATCTAGTAAGTTGTAAGTGGCAAAGCAAAGACTTAAAACTGTATTATGATTGAGTCATCACTTTTTCTGCTTTACTTCACAGATTTAGGAAAATTTTAAGGAGGTCTTGTCTATGTTCCTGATTTAGAAGTTGGCTAGAAATGCAGCTCCATTTAAGGTAATTTGATTAAAATTATACAGTGGCTAAAGAGATAAAGTCCTGGACTCTTAGCAAATAATTTATTGAGAGAGGAATATCAACTCAAATATCTGGGGAATAGGGAGAGGACTCAAATATGGTGTTTTAGTAAATTAAAATAATATTGATTCTGGAAGCACAAGACTTTTCTTCATATCTAGGCTCTATTTATAATTTGTTGACCATAGGCAAGTCATTTAATTTGTGTCAGGCTCAGTTTCCTCATTTGTAAAATGAGGTTAGATTCATTGGTATTTGAGGTTCCTTATGGTTCTAGATCTATAAGCTTATGATTCTACCTGTGAATGGGTCATTGTTCCTTCTTTTCATGTAACTCTGGGCAGGATGGTTGTACATGTAAAGTAAGGGTTCTTAACTTTGGGTCCATGGATTCTCACAAATTTATGAAGAAAAAACCCTACATCTTTATTTTTCATGCACCTATAAATCAAATTTGTCATTTCCTTCAATTATGAATATAGCCAACAGTCATTATTCTGAGAAGGTCCATGAATTTCACCAGACTGCCAAAGGGGTCCATGATACATTAGAAACATTAAGAACTTCTAATGAAGTGAGTAGGAGATAAATATTTCATTATTAGTTGAGTTATAATACAGAGATGATCTATTGAGCTCTGTGTGTACACAAAGACCAACTCACAGACAGCTATAGAAACCAGGTGATAACCCTCAGAAAGGGAGAATTTTTGATCTCTCATTGTCAGCAGAAAGCTCTTCATTTAAAGAAATTTCAACAGGCTGGTCTTAATCTGTGCAAAGTTAACAAGCACATAAAATAATCAAATTTATATGAACATGATTCAAGTTGTCTTTTACTGTATCTTTTTTTTTAAATTAAAAGCCAAACAAATGTGGGGTGGAATTCTTTTTCAGATTAATTATAGTTGATGAACTCATAAAACATGGGGTAAGCTTGTGAATTTAGAACCTTAGTTGCAGGCACATCATGTACATGTGTATCACTGATATGAAACCACTGCCCCTTCGTTGATTCATTTTCAAAATTTTGTGGATTAGTTCCATTAAGAACAAGATCATAAAGATGACTATTTGAAGTTCTTGTCTTCATATAGACAGTATAATGGCCCTACCTCATAGTACCACTATGTTCAACAACTCCATAGGAAGAATACAATACTTTTGTATTTCCTTCAGCAATGTTCTTACACTTTATGCAACAAAAAGCAGCCAAATCTATCACATCTGGAAAAGTTATGTGCTTGTTAACTTGGACAGATTAAGACCAGCCTGTTGAAAGCTCTTTAAATGAAGATTTAGAATGGGCGAACCAAAGAAATCAGCATTTACTTTTTGGCATTAGTGTAAACATGCTTCTTTTCACCTTTAATATTTGTCTTTTGTTCACTATTCTGCCTCTGTGTACAAACATCACAAAAGTATTTTGTTTGAACCTTGGGCTTTCTCATTACTAGTAAACTTATATAAATAATGATAAATTGAAATTCATCAATATTAATGGCTTCCCTGTTTGCTAGGATAAAAAAAGCAGTTTCTGAAAGTTCATTTACTATTTCACAGATCTTTATCCTAACAGGATAATTGTCATTCAAAATCTCTATATTTATTTCATCAGGCTGAAGATGTGCATCCAGCTTATGATTTTTAAAATCACTGGCAAGGTCCTCTTCTTCATCACTTTCTCTCTCTCTTGAGATATATACCATTTAATTTACTAAGAAAAAATGGAAACTTCTTAAGAGTATATAGTAAGAATGACTTTGAATGACTAAGTCATTTTAATAATAACAAGTACACAAAATAAAAATAAAGGACATATGAAGAAAGGCACTATCTACATTCAGAGAAGGAACTAATAAAAAGAAGTATGTATAGAATCATTTTACAAATATTTCCCTGTTTGTGTTTAGTGGTAGATATTTCTAGGATGGTGAGAAAGAAGAAAAAAGGGAAAATAAGAAATTACTTGATAAATTTTGTTGTATATTTGGAGGGAATTGTAGATTTTAGATTTACAGTTTTAGGTGCAATCATCTTTTTTTGTACTGTGTTATGGAAATGCTTGTTCGGTGAATTGATTTTTCTTAAAAAGAAGAGATAGTGTTTAATTTTTTTTAATCCTCAGTATCTATCACAGTGCCTAGTACATAGTAGGTACTTAATAAATTACTTTTGACTGCTGATTAATTATTTTATTTTCTCCTGTCCCTCTTAATGTACATATTACCATAGTAAGGCCAATGGAAAAAAATATTTCTCCTTAGCATGTCCTGCTATCTGTTGCGGCAAATATTTCTGTAAAACAGAGAATGTAGAACAGTTTCATTTATATTAATATTATATAATAAATCTATTAAACAATCTATTTTCTAATATAATCTCATTTGATTCTTTCAACTTTAGAATGAGATATGGAGTATAGTTTTTATGACTTCTATTTTCATTACATTGGAATCTTGGATAGGACTGTTAGATGTGTCTGAGATTTAGGAAGGATGTTGCCTTATGCCTGATTTGGTCTATATAAACACTGGGTGTCTTAGGTATGTTATAGTGGAAAGGGAATTGCATTTAGAGTCAGAAGACCAGGGTTCAACTGTGTGTTCCTGAGGAAGTTATTTAATCTCTGTTGTTTTCACTTTATTTTTAACGTGAGGGAATTGCTCTAGATGACATCTTGGGTCCCTTCTACCTTTAAATCTTTAATCCTATTGCTTGATGATGACAGAAATTTTGGTGACACAATGAAAGAGGCCAGAAAAGATTCTGGGACATAATGAGATATGGAAGGGGTGCCTTGGAAGCTTGTTCTTCTCTGACTTGTCATTATTGTATGAGGGGTTATATGTAGGTGTTTTAGCCACTTTAAATTTATAGCTCACACTGTTCAAGTACCTGCATATAATATGCACAGATATGAGGAATAAACAATGATAAAACTGAAGTCAAATTGATTCAAATTTAAAATGATTGAGCTATCTGCTCTTTCCCATAGGTAGAAAAGGTGCCATTGTCAGTCACCATGAAAGAAGTAGGCATTCATACCTCAGTCATAGCCTGAGATATACTATCAAATCATGGCAATAGTTTTGTTTCTCCTCACAAAGCATAGTTCTGCTGAAATTGGTGTTCAGTTATAGAATCTGAATTTCATAATGATGAAAGTTACAACTCATCAGAAATGCCCTTCTGAACTCCTAGGAGGTTACATGGACAGTCTTTCCCATACTACCTACTATACTACCAAAATGTGTGATGTGCCCTTCACACCTTTTCCTCAGAATATATCCTGCGTTAATTGGGCAGTTCTGCTACTTTTTTCTCTTCATGTTTTCAGGCCTGAGAAATGTTTGTTATTGGGATTTTGAGAGGGACTCCATTTGAATAGTGGTGCTTTCCATACAAGAGGGGCATCTATTGCTAGGTGATTCTAAGCATTTTGAATCAAAGTTCCCCCAAAGGGTAGATGCTGCTGCATTTTTTTGTGGTTAAGGTATACAATAGGGCAAATAATAATCACTAGCATCAACAAAGGAATTGTACCAGCTAGGAGCTCTTTTGCTCATTGGGAAAAGATAGGCCGAGTGGGCATTTTAATGAAGGTTTTGAATGAAGCAATCCAATACTACTTGGCAGGATGCCCCACTATAGGTAATGTGGCATTGATGGGCATGTTCATCTAGTTTAATGATAGACTGGAACACCAGAAGTAGAGACGAACAAGAAAATGACAGCAGACAGGGTAATGTATCCATGTGGAAACAATAAAAAGCACTAAGCCTGTGCTGCTGGCAATGGCAAGCTTGGCAATGCAAAACATAGCACTTCCTTTCCTTTAGATGCAGAGCACTATGGCATCTGTTTTATCAGTATATTAATGGTCCTAAAATAAAAGGGTTACTTCATAAAAAAAGGGGAATAACAGTGCCACAGATTCTCTGAGGTAGAAGGGCAGTCAGAGGGGCAGCTAGGTGGCACAGTGGATAGAGCACTGGCCCTGGAGTCAGGAGGACCTCAGTTCAAATCTGGCCTCAGACACTTAACACTAAAACTAGCTGTGTGACTCTAGGCAAGTCACATAACCCCAATTGCCTCACCAAAAAAAAAAAAAAAAAGAAGGGCAATCAGAGCCCACATAGTCCAATCTATACCTGAACAAGACTCCCTTCTAGATTAATCCCCAGTATGTATCTAAAGATGAGAGGAGAAGAGCAGGGACTATGCTACTAGGCAGTCACCAGAAATGTCAGTCATTCAGGACATCATTGCAGTACATCTACCTCAACCCTATTTTGAGAAAGGTGACACATCCTATCTAAATGGGACATATGACACAATGTCTGCTTTGTTAGCAACTCTGAACATGCACCTCACTATATAGGACATAGGGAGGCAGGCTGGCTTGGAAAGCCACTGGGTAGAATGATTATCTTGCCCTTACAGGTATCAGGTCACCCACATTTTTTATAGGAAATCTATTATAAATTCTCCCAATGGTAATTTTAAAGAAGGAGGGGTCTCTACAGTAGGCATATTGGGAGGACCTTTGAACTAGCAGCAGGTTCGTAAAAGTACTAAGAAGGAAAACCTTCAGCTCCTCTATCAAACTGATGTTTCCTAGAGGAAGAATAAAGTATATAAAAGTAGGGGGCAGCCTAGGCCTATGATCTAGTGTATCTAAACTGGTCCTCATTTTGGAGCACAGAACATAGAAAGGGATATGGGAGTTGATTTTAATCTTGTAGTAGTGTAGTACAGTGACTTGTGTAGCTTTCTTTATGCATTTGCATTTGCCCATGTTGTATATATGTCCTGAAAGGTTTTATTCACTGACTATACAGGAAGCTACCTAAAGTCTTAGAAATGGAGTGCACCAAAAAAAACCTTGAGTATTGCTGAATAATAATAGTGATAACATTTGCTAAACCTGCTTATACCAAGAATCTGAGGACCTTTTCATTCATCCATGAAAGATATCTTTCCTGAAGACAGGAAGGAGGTTGATTAGTTTTATCCAATCATTTGCTTATCCTTCATCCACCTCATCCTGGAAATTTATAGTCTCTCCCTGAGTTGGTTTGGAATTAATCTGGTATAAAGATGGATGTATATGAGGTATTGCGAAAATATCTTTTACAGGTTGGCCATGTTTCCCAGTATTAGCATTTGAAGATAATTAAAGGCTTGTAATATTTTTCACTGTTTGTGAGTTCAACATTATTGTAACCTCTTCTAGTAGAATTTTTCTTCCAATTTCCTTTTCAAAGAAATGTTATATTTTAAAAAATTGGGGGCAGCTAGGTGGTACAGGTGGATAAAGCACTGGCCTTGGATTCAGGAGGACCTGAGTTCAAATCCGGCTTCAGACACTTGACATGTACCAACTGTGTGACCTTGGGCAGTCACTTAACCCTCATTGCCCACAAAACAAACAAAAACAAAACAAAAACAAACAAAAAACCCAGAAAACCAAATTGTATGGTAAAGGAATTTTCATTTATTACCACTACCTCTTTTGTACCTTGCCTTCAAGGTACTCACTAGCTTGCCTTGATCATTGTCCCCAGGTAGAAATCTGTATGAGAATAATCTGAGTAAATTCATTTCTTTGGGATTTCTTTCTCTTCCTTTAGCCTTCCTGCCAGGTCAGGATTTTCCTCAGTTGAATGGTTGAATACATTTATAGATCCTACTAATATCCATTCTTCCCATTACAATCCCATAATGCCATCCTGCTTTCAATAAAGATAACTGAAAATAGCCAGAAACTGCATCTAAAACTCCTGATAGTTCCCACCAAGTCTAAAAGTGATTAATATAATTTTCCCTGTATATGGAATATGGGTGAGAAAAAAAGAAAATGACTACCCCAAGCATCATGCATTCCTATATATTTAAAAACTGTTGGTGAAGTTGCCACAGTCATCTGAATCTAATTCTTCTGAAGTCACAAGCCAAGATAATACAATCTTTTGCAATTTCTGCAGCAATGGCTTATATATCAGGATATCTACCTTTGATCAGAATACCTAGATTTATAGTGTGTGTACGTGTGTGAAGGTGGAAATCATATTGAACATTCAGTCAGTCTTGGATGGAGATTACAAATCCTAAAATATCAGATTATGAAGACACTCCTCATTATAAACCAAATAAATATGTATAATAACCTTATTTGACCCCTGAATGAAAGTGATCTTGCCTTCTAAAAGACTCCTCACAAGAGGTCTTGTTCTCAGCAAATAAAGCAGGTTAGAGACAACATTAAGCAACTTTTAAAAAAATCAATGAGCTCACTGTCATTAACAAAAGTCAGACAGCATCTTGGCTTCCCTGACTCTTTTAGATTTGACTGTAGATAAGACTTTCCAGTATAAATGACTGTCCAGGGTTGCAAGCTGTACAAAGATAATCAAAGCTCATTCAGAGGACCAAGAGTACATTATCAATGTGAAACAGTTTTTCAATTTATGTGAACTTCAAGATCAAGTAACACTTATTGACAATGAAGACAGAATGAAACTTTATGTGTACAAAACATAAGCATTAAACTGGTACAATTGAAATAATAAAAACACATTGTATAGCTTATTAAAATTCTGCAAAATAGTGTACAAACATTATCTCATTGGTCATTGCATCTTGAGTAAAAATGCCTGAGTTTAAATCTCAGTTCTGATAAGAAGGAATTCTGTAATATTGGGATTACCTAAAAATTATTTTATAGAGCTAGAAAAAATAATAACAAAATTCATCTGGAAAAACAAAAAGTCAAGAATATCAAGGGAAATAATAAAAAAAAATGCACAGGAAGATGGCAATCATCAAAACTATCTGGTACTGGCTAAGAAATAAAGCGATGGACCAATGGAATAAGCTAGGCACAGGAGACACAGTAGTAAATGACATTAGTAATGTATTGTTTGATAAACTCAAAGACCCCACCTTCTGGGATAGGAATTCAGTATTTGACAAAAATTTCTGGGAAAACTGGAAGATAGTATGGCAGGAATTCGTCATAGACCAGCATCTTACACCTTATACTAAAATAAGATCAAAATGGGTACATGATTTAGACATGAGGTGATAGATACTATAGGTAAATTAGGAGAAAAAGGAATAGTCTTCCTTTCAGATCTTTGGAAAGGAGAGCAGTTTATGACCAAACAAGAGATAGAGAATATGATGAAATGCAAAATGGATGACTTTGATTACATTAATTAAAAAGTTTTTGTACAAACAGAAGCAATGCATCCAAAATTGGAAGGGATGCAGAAAGCTGGCAAACAATTTTTATGGCCAGTACCTCTGGTAAAGGCCTCATTTCTAAAATATATAGGGAACTAAATCAAATTTATATGAATCCAAGTCATTCCCCAATTGAGAAATGGTCAAGGGATATGAACAGGCAGTTTTCTGATGAAGAAATCAAAGCTATCTATTGCCATATGAAAAAAATGCTCTAAATCACTATTGATTAGAGAGATGCAAATTAAAACAACCCTAAGGTATCACCTGGCACCTATCAGATTGGGTAATATGACAAAAAAGGAAAATAATAAATCTTGGAGAAACTGTGGAAAAAATGTAACTCTAATGCATTGTTGGTGGAGATGTGAACTGATCCAACCATTCTGGAGAGCAATTTGGAATTATGCCCAAAGGGTGATAAAGCTGTGCATACCCTTTGACCCAACAATACCACTCTTGGGTCTTTTTCCCAAAGAGATCATAAAAAGGGAAAAGGACCCATATGTACAAAAATATTTATGGCTGCTCTTTTTGTGGTGGCAAGGAATCGGAAATTGAGGGAATGTCCATCAATTGGGGAATAGCTGAACAAGTTGTGGTATATGAATGTAATGGAATTCTATTGTGCTGTAAGAAATGATGAGCAGGGTGGAGTTCAGAGAAACCTGGAAGGACTTGCATGAACTGATGATGAGTGAGATGAACAGAACCAGAAGAACATTATACACAATATCATCAACATTATGTGTTGATCCACTGTGATAGTCCAGATTCTTCTCACCAATACAATGGAACAAGAAAGTTCCAAAGGACTCATGATGGAAAAGGCTCTCCAAATCCAGAAAAAAAAAAAGGAACTGTGGAATAAGGATGCTGATTGGACCATACTATTTCTTTTGTTTATTTTGCTGTTGGTTTTCTGATTTGAGATTTTCCCTTTGTGCTCTGATCCTTCTCGTATAACATGACTAATGAAGAAATATGTTTAATGTTATTATGTACATATAACCTATATCAGATTGCCTGCTGTCTAGGGGACGGGGGAAGGTAGGGGAGGGAGGGAGAAAAATTTGAAATTGGAAATCTTATATAAACAAATGTTGAAAATTATTTCTAGGGGGTAGCTAGGTGGCACAGTGGATAAAGCCCTGGCCCTGGATTCAGGAGGAGCTGAGTTCAAATCTGGCCTCAGACACTTGACACTTACTAGCTATGTGACCCTGGACAAGTCACTTAACCCCCATTGCCCCACAAAAAAAAAGAAAGAAAGAAAGAAAGAAAGGAGGAAAGAAAGAAAATTATTTCTACATGTAACTGGAAAATAATAAATTAATTTTATTTAAAAAAATATAAACATTTCCCCCAAAGCATTGTTTTAGCTAGATCCCATAAATTTTGGTATGTTGTCCCATCGTTGTCATTCTCTTTAAAGAAATTATTAATAATTTCTATGATTTGTTCTTTGAATAATTAATTATTTAGGATTAGATTATTTTATCCCCATTTAATTTTAATCTACATTTCCATGGTCCTTTACTGAATGCTGTTTTAATGTATTGTGATCTGAAAAGAATATTTTTAATATTTCTGTTTTTTCTGAATTGGTTTTGAGGTTTTTATGCCTTTACAATGTTCAGTTTTTGTGAAAGTGTTATGTACCTCTGAGAAAAGTTGTATTACTTTTCATTCTGATTAAATTTTCTTCAATGGTCTATCATATCTAACTTTTCTAAAATTTTATTTATCTCTTTAACTTCTTTAGTGTGTATTTTTGGTTTATATTTATACTGTTCTGAGGTGGAGGAAAATTGAGGTTCTGCACTAGTGCATATTCATTGCCCATTCTTTCTTTTAAATAATTTCACTTTTCCTTTAAGAATTTAGATACTATACCATTTGGTATATAAATGTTTATATATTGATATCACTTCAATTCTATGGTAAATAACAAAATATTATTTCCCTGATTATCTTTTTTAGTTAGATCTATTTTTGCTTTTGGTTTGCTAATTTTGCCTTTTTAAAATATCTGCTGAAGCATAATAGATTCTGCTCCAACCCCTTAATGTTACTCTTTGTATGTTTCTCTTCTTCAGACATGTTTTTTTATAAAAAAAATATTATCAGATTCTGTTTTTTTTTTGTTTGTTTGTTTGTTTTTAGTGAGGCAATTGGGGTTAAGTGACTTGCCCAGGGTCACACAGCTAGTAAGTGTTAAGTGTCTGAGGCCAGATTTGAACTCAGGTACTCCTGACTCCAGGGTCGGTGCTCTATCCACTGCGCCCATCTAGCTGCCCCAGATTCTGTTTTTAATCCACTCTGTTTTAAAAATTAATTATTAGCTAATCTAATCTGGAAAATTATATAACAGGACTTATATTAAAATTATATCCTTATGAAAAATTATAATTTTAGAAATATATAATTGGGCCATAAGTCCATCTGGGTCACCATTCAACTGGCAAATATTTTAAACTAACTGCTTGCCTAATTTTGGGTGACTAATCTTGGGACTTTTGACTGGCTGGCTATCTGACTGTTATTATTTTAGTATTGGCCATTTAAAAATTTCTCCATACTAGCTCCCAATTGATAAGCAAAATATTTAAGAAGTCTCTTAACTAAATAATCAAAGCAGAGTTTTTATTTATGAGATACAATTTAAACATAAAATACAGGGAAATAAAATGTACAACCTGACTGCTTTCCAGCGGGTCTCTTTCATGTGCCCGCGCCTGGATTATTTTAGCCTCCTCCTGCATACCAATGGACCTTCTTCTAGCATTCTCCTAGTGCTTCATTGTCCCCCTGGCCTCCCTCCTCCAGCTTCCCTGTGCTTTCACTTCTCAGCTGCTGAATAATCCCTGCTTCACTCTTTAACTTCTCTCTCACCTACAGTACTCTCACCCCCAGCATCTCTACCTTCTCTGTATTGTAGCCCTTCCTTGCTTTCTCCAACCTCCTGTACTGTCTCCTGTTCTGTCTGTCTGCTCCATCAGTTGGCTGCCCCTGTCCAAACCTCCCTTCCTGTCTTCATAATCTCCCGGCTTCATTGCATCCTCTTAGTCCTCCAGTGCCCCCCTTACTAAACTCCCATATCTCTATCTCTATCTCTATCTCTATCTCTATCTCTATCTCTATCTCTATCTCTATCTCTATCTCTATCTCTATCTCTATATCTATCTCTATCTCTATCTTCTTTCTTTCCACTCAAACCTCAGGGCTCCCTGCACATGCCAAACTAATCTGCCAGACGCACTAGGGCTACGGCCAGGGAAGCTCAACCACACCCAGGGGCCCCATGCCCCGTGCTGTGCGCCTGGGACCTCTGGTATAGATCTTCTTCAGGTGGAGGAAGCTGGGGCTTTCCCCCCAGCTGTCTGACCTGGCCTTTCATACAGCCCACTGTGCTTTTTTTGTTTGGCTGAAGCAGAGGGGGAGGGCACCAGCCCCTCCCACACAGAAAAAACCCTGAGGGCCCAAGGCTTTCTAATCTCAGCCCAAAGGTAGGGTCCCCAAATCAAAATAAATTTCCACACTGTTATTTGCTTCTATTTTATGAGTGAGTTCATCTTATTTACATTCACATTTATGATTACTGACTATGCATTTCCCTTCATCTTATTTTTCCCTTCGTTTAGCCTTCTCTTTCACCTTATACGCTGTCTCTCATCAAAAGTTTATCTTTTTTTATTCCCTATCTCCCCCATTTGCTCTCCCTTCTATCACTTCTCCTTCTCTTATTGGCCCTCCCTTCCTAATTTTCTGAAGTACAAGATAGATTTCTATACCCAATTGAGTGTAATTATAAGTTCCCTTCTTGAGCCAATTCCATTGAGATTAATGTTCAAGCAATTACTTATCACTCCCGCCCCCAACTTCCCCTCCTCTGGGAGATATACCTTCTGTAGGAAATTATATTTTATTTTAATAATACTTTACTTTATAATAGTCAGGGGACTTGCAAATGAGAACTGGGATGTCCAGGCTGTTGGACAATGTATTGTAGTTATCTGAAAGGTTCCAAAGGCAGCATGATAGGACATGAACAATAATAGGTGACAAAAGGGATATAATGGGGCATGATACTTCATAAAAAAGAATCCAAATCCTGTGTTCTCTGGATACTCTGACACAAACTGTTACACCATCTATTAAGAAAATGGTTATCGATATTTCATGAACTGATCAACAAGTCTCAAGGTTTACCTTCTAGGAAATTGTGAATCAGACATAATTTGTCTTTAGAAGCTCATCCTTCAGCATAAAATAATATAATTTATCTAGGCCAATTCCCTCATATTCAGATGAGAAGACTGAGTTACTTAAGGGGTGAATAGCTTTTCTAAAGCCACACAGGTAGTTTTTGTTAGAACTAAAACTCAGGATTCCTAATTCCTGAGCTTCCCTACTTACTAAGAAACCTTTCCATGTCATTTCTCTCTCATTTAGATAGCTGGTTCAGTGAAGTCTCTTCATCATAAATTAAGGGGGTAGGAAAAATGTCATCTTATTTCTCTTCTAAATCTAATCTATGATTCTATATGTATTATACTACATAAACTTATTAAGCTGATTATAGTTTAAGATAATTCTGCCTATAAGAGAGATCTGCATTTTTTTAAGATGCTAAGATAATAAATGAACTTCAAGTTGTCATAAACTGGCTTCCTAATTATATCATGAATTTGCCACAAAACAGAATAAGAAACTTTTGAGCAGACAACCTTAATCAGTAATTTTGTACTACTTATATAATTCCCTATTCTACCTACTTCTCAGCCAATCCTAGCATCATTAATGCCTTTTCAACAAATTAGCCAGTCTGAATTCATATGTAGGGGCATTCATGAAAGCATTTGTTACATCTGATTTAGATATTGTTTGTTTTTCCCCCACCGTATTGATTAGGATGAAATAGCTGTCTTTAAAAACATCAACAAAATATTTGCATTTTGTGACAGTAGAGTAGAAAACATTTTTTTCTGCATAGCTAGATAGTAAAATATAGATTTAGCCATTCTATAGTTAAAATGACAATGTAGAATTAAACTAGCATAATGCCAAAACAGTTCATATAATTTAAGTAAGTTGTCCCTGGCAATTACAGTATTGAAGTGCCACACTTTTTTTTTTAAACAATGGGACTGTGTTAATCATCAAATCCTGGAAAAAGCCTGTTCATCCACATATAAAAGTTGGCAGGGAGATCTCCCACTGGCACATCTGCTACCCTGGCATGAAATGGGCTGAAGGAGGTTAGTACTTATCGTTTACTTAATGATCTCTGAAGAAATGGGTTAGGTGTCAGCAAATAAAGATGCAAAACTCAAGGCTAAAAAGGCAATACGGATTTGATCACATCATAAAATTAAAATTCTGCCATTTTAAAGGACCAAGAGGACACATGGAAGAATGTACATTTAGATGATTTTTGAATAAATGCCTACTGTTCTTTCACAATGCTAAATTATCTGATTATTTCAGTCAATTCAGTTTGTAGTGCAGCCAATCACCATGTTGTTTGGCCTACATGCCAAATAACCATTTTAAATAGAGTTTTGACTGCAGAGACTAAAATGATTAGATGTTTCCTCTCTATGCAGACACAGCAGTAGAATGAATGAATAGCAAACATTGACATTTTGATACATCAATGCTTCAGTGATTTAATTGATATAGGTGTTCCCTTATATATTGCTTTTCATAAACCATCATGACTTCTCTGGGTGCTCAGCATATCAGCAACTTACAATATAATGAGTGGATTGACCAATAAGCCCAGTCCTTATGAGTATACATTACTGTATCCTAATTATGAGCTTTCATAGGTATTTTTTGTAACTCCATGAAGACAGGAGATTTTAAAATTAGCCGCTGAGTTGGAATAGGGCATGCATCAGAGATTAAAGCCTTTTGGAAGAGCTATACAAATAAAAGATTTTGTCTGTGATTCTTGAAGAGGATAAATATAACTTCTAGGCTAGTTGATTCCACCATGACTAGCAGATCATTAAGCAGCTTGCACCCAAAATCTCAACAATAATCAAGATAGATTCAGGCAAGGGGACCTTATAAAAGGAATTACTTTTCTCTCAGTACCTTCACTACTAGAAAGCCTTCTGTCTCTTGATTATTTAAGCTTGCTCCTTTCAGATGAAATAGTCTATTCCTATGAGTATTCTTTTTATTATTTGTTTTCTGTCTTTTTCAAGATATACAATATCTATATATACTAACTCCTAAGGCTTGATGGTTCTCATCCTATTCAAGTAGACAATAAGAGTTGATAGCACTTTCCACTGAATACAAGTCTCAACTTTTATATTCGGTGCCATACTGAATAGCATAATTCATTTAATTGAGAGTTCTCTCTCAGCTCACATGCCCCAAAATGATAATAGAATGCAGTCATAATCATGAATCAGTAGAACCTTGAGTAATAAAAACCATCGTCTTTTACCTTATTTCAGATACAATATGGTGATAATATAGTATTCTTTCATGTAATCTCTAACTTTTGTCCCCTAATTAAACATCAGAGTACTCTCTGAATAGTTAAATTCAAGTCACCAAGAGTAAAGGTCCTTTAATTAGCATGTGAAAACTCTACAGTGACCATGACTTCCAGCTACTTCTTCGTCAATCATCCAAGGATAATCAGAGCCCAATGAGGCCAATGAGTCCAAATGAGTCTAATAAGTCAAAATCTAGGGCTTTCTTGGAGGAAGCCATAGACTATCCTTTCATATTTTTAAAAGTTATTTTATTTTATTGACTACTTGATGGAGTATTAATGTATTGCTATTCCTGGGGAGTATTATAAATTGATAACCTTTAGCCTAGTCTCCTCCAAAAATTAATGTTTAAATATTTAATTATTTTCATTAAATTATTGTTTTAAAATCAATATATTATCTCTCTGGCTGTGGTTATAAATTTTAGTTTTCACTGATACCCCCACATTAATATACCAGTTTGAATGATATTTATCTTCAAATATCCATTATATAGAAAAATAGAAGGCACTTCAAAAAAATAAGTTGTCAAATTAATTGAAAAGTATTGAGGAGATTATATAGTCCAAAATGTTTCATCTTAAAGTAGGTGGTCTTTTTCTTTCCTGGGTCATCTTTCCTACAAAATGTATACACTGTCAAATAATGTTAACAGTAGTTCTGGAGACAATCATACAAAGCAGCGCTGAGTAAAGTAGTATGATACTTTTAGAATCACAGAATCCCTTAGAAAGACATGAGAGTTCATCTCTTATAGTGTATAGAGAATCCTACTGTTCTATAATCCCATAAGTGGTAATATATCTTCTACTACTAAGCTCCAATAAAGCCCCACTATCTCTCAAGGGAGCCCCATTTTGTTTTAGAAAAGCTTTGTTAGTTTACCTCATTATATTTGGCTTAAAATCTACTCTGTATTTCCTCATTTTCCCCCCTGAATTTGTCCTGTAGATGTGTCCAAATATGGACATGGAAATCAATGAATCTGAGCAGAAAAAGTACGGTATATAACAGAAAAAGAGAGGCAAAAAAACAACCCCAAACCCTGAAGTGACATCATTGTAGGGAATGCATTCCAGTCATCTAATATGTATAATGCAAAAAAAAAGGATAATCATCCCCAAAACACTTTAAAAATAACATAAGAAGAAGATTACTGGATCAAAAGATGATTTTATTTACCTGGATATATTCTGTTAGGTAGCTTTCACTAAAATTAAATGAACAAGAAACTTCTAAATAATTCTTAAACCAATGAGGGACCAGATACTCTGGAAGAGTTCTGAAACAACAAATTCCAAGTAGTTGTTGCAATAAGAAATATCACAAGGAGGAAAGGAATAAGCATATATACAGAAGCTATTAGGTACTTGGAACTGTGCTAAATGCTTTAAAAATATTATTTCATTCTCACAATAATCCTGGGAGGGAGGTGCTGTTATTATCTCCATTTTGCAGTTGAAGAAACTGAGGCAAATAGAGAATTAGGAACTTATCCATGATTGCACAGTTAATTAGTATCTGAGGCCAGGCTTGAAATAAGATCTTTTTGACTCCTGGTCTAGTGTTCTATATGCTGCACCTCCTAGTTGCCTCATAAATTTGGCTATCCTTGGCAATGCCATTTTACAGTTGTTGATTGCAAAGAGAGAATAAGCTGTACAATTAATATTTATCATAAATGTAAGGGAACTTCTTCTTCCATAGTCAAAGGAAATAAATATTTCATAAATTATAATCAAAAATTAAATATATTCAAAGAAGGATGGGGTGAGAAATTCAAGGGTTAAATCTAAGAACAACATGAATTATCCCCATCGATGAATAAAAGAGACAAATGTCTATAGCATGCATATTATATATATTTTTGGATCATAGATCTCTTTGGAACTCTTGTGAAACATTTGGATGTCTTTGAAGAATAAGGATATAAATGTATAAAATAATGCATAGGATTACAAGGAAACCAAATATAAATATAAATATAAATAAATATATACATAAACAATTAGGTTTGAGCCAAGATAGCAGAGTAGGGGAACAAACCAGCCAAACCCTCCAAAACATTCACCTCCCAAATAACTTTAAAACAATGTTTCAAATTGAATTATGCAGCATCAGCAGAGCCAACAAAATGTCAGGGTTAAATATTTTTTGCAGACCATGACTGTTCGGAGATTGGAAGGCAAGGTCTGTGACACTGCCTTCCTAAATATTTAAAAGTAATATACTTTTATTCATCATACATACCTTATAATTTATGAAAGATAATTAGTAAATAACAATAATATACACTTTTAGATTTATCACGTTGGTAATAGTAAGTGTAGAGAGTGCTACCAGTTCTCCATATTGAATTTACACTGGGGTAGACATTAGAAAAAAGTTAAAATTATGAATGAGTCAAAGGTCATGGAAAATAAATGTCCTTAATAAAATTCATATACTCATGGGGGATAAGTCAGAAATACCAGGTAAGTATGGGGTACTTGGTGAATTAAGTACAATTTTTGCATTATGTTATCTTAATGTAAATATTGATGACATTTATGCACACATGGATATGATATAATCAGTACCATATTTAAATTGGGATATTAAAAAGTATATTTTTGCATAATAATGTAAATATGTGATAGTAATATACACTAGTATTTTGTCATGTATTCCAAAAATGCATAACCACTGCCTCATGACTTCTAATTCAACATTTTTTTGAAAGACATAAGCACGAGTTAAAGAATGTGACATGATTTTCTATTTCCTTCTTTTGACATTTTCCAAGTTAAGGAGTTTTTAGTAACTATTCCATTGAAAAAATCTCTGAAAACTATTTCAATATTCCTTGGGGAAAATTAAGCTATTATAATAATGTCTTAAGTAATGTTTTCTTTAAATAAAGGTGTATAAGTGAGTTTTGGCATGTAACTGAATTTGAAGAGGCAGATTTAGCACTTGATCCAATTTAGCTATTATTAAGACAGAACAGCTGGCACATGAATTACAGTGAAGACAAGCAGGTTTTCTTTTTAAACTCTTTGTACCCTTTTAATAGCTTGTCAATAAGCATTTATTAATCAGTTATGTGCTTGGCACTGTGCTAAATGCTAGGAACAATCATTTAAATATGAAGTGCTACTAATTTTCTCAAAATTCTAAGACCAGAAAGAATAAATTGTTGATTCTGTACTCTTCTCTGTATGACATTTATTCTTCCTATATTTTCACTTTCATGGTTTGTTTCTATTGCTATTTGAAGTCAAGCTATCTCACATTGTTTTTTCTTTACTTAAGAGAACTAATATTCTCATAGTAATTATGAGTATCTCACTTGACTCTGGAATCTCATGCCTGAGTTCAATATAAATTCTCTACATGCCCAAATTAAGAATCACCCAAAAAATAGCAATGTATGCAAAAGAGATAGTAGTAAATGAATAACAGAAAGAATCTAACTATGAAATAATTCTCAGGCTAATTATATCCAAATGTGTATAATTTTTATTTACTTTGTTTGGTTTAATTATTTTTTTTGCAGGGCAATGAGGGTTTAAGCAACTTACCCAAGGTCACACAGCTAGTAATTGTCAGGTGTCTGAAGACTGGATTTGAACTCAGGTCTTCCTGAATCAGTGCAGTGCTTTATCCACTGTGCCCCCTAGCTGTCCCCTAAAAGTATATAATTTTTAATGATATTTTCCACTGGGGAAGGAGTCTCTTTGAGAAAAGGAAGCTAAGTGCTTCATTGTCATTACTGTCATCTCCTCCCCTTGATTTGTAACCCATTTCCATAACTATCATTGTCCTCTCTTCTGTTGGTTGTCAGTCTTCCATAGCTTTTAGGCTTTGTTGGCACCATTCTCTGACCATCCTACACTCCTGTAGCAGTTGAACACTTGGTTGAAATTCAACTTGTCTGATGTTTAAGACTTACTGTGACTTTGGGCAAAAC
This sequence comes from Dromiciops gliroides, assembly GCF_019393635.1. Taxonomy (NCBI): domain Eukaryota; kingdom Metazoa; phylum Chordata; class Mammalia; order Microbiotheria; family Microbiotheriidae; genus Dromiciops; species Dromiciops gliroides. The sequence continues at coordinate 134,442,847 of NC_057863.1, read as the reverse complement.
AAGTCAAGACAAGTAAACAAATATTTATTAAGTGATCACTAGATACTAGGCACTGTGTTAAGTTCTAGGGATACAAAATAAACACATGCTAAAAAGATAGTTCCTCTAAGGGGATTGTTGGGAGAGACAAACATTAAAAAGGAACCTAAAAAGTTAGGTGCAGAGGACAAAATACTTTTTATGGTGTATGGCATAATAAAGCCTATGTAGTTCAGGAGGTAAAACCAGGAGAAGAATGAATACATGGCTTGTCTGGATACTTTTCTTTGAAATGGAGTTTGACAGGAACCAACAAATGAGAGGGAGGAGCCCTAGGAAAGGAGGGAAATTCCAGGATCAGAACTCAGTTAAGCTCTTTTCCTAATTTGTAAAATGAGAGGGTTAAACCCGATAATCTTTGAGGTCTATTTCTGGTCTGTATCTTTGACTGATGAATTTCACATACATCTCTTTCAGGAATTGCTCCAACTATTATCACTTACCTCTATGTACTTGTAGCTATCTATAGATCTATTCTTATACAATAGCTCTGCCATTTTCTTAAGCTGAAAATTATCTCTTCCATGTCCATTTGGTTAGGACAGAACATCATCTACTACTTTTGTACAGCTGTTTCAAAGTTCTTCTTTCTCCCTTTGTGACTCATTTCTTTCAACATCTTGCCACAGAAGTGGATTTTCTTTGGTCTTCTTAATCTCTCCATACTCCCTTTAGGTTTTTTTCCTGGATCATTTCTTCCATGTTGCCAAAATACTTTATCATCCCTAACAAGCCCATGGTATTCCCTCCAGCCCATATATACCTTGCATTCTAGTTGAGAAAATAATTTATAATAACTTTACATAAAAATGCAATTCCCTGTTGAAAATACAAAACCTCTCAAACTGTAGAGGTATGGGGTGGCTTCTCTTGATCTCTCCTCCCTTCACATGTTACTGACCTGCATTTAATATCTTGAAGGTTGAATCTAGTGTTAATAATTTAGGTGAGGAAAGCAAGAGCTCAATTCTACTGCTGAGACTTCTGTTCTTTACTTTTTATTTCCCTCTACTGATTAAGAAAGTAGTATTCCTAGTATCTACACAGATAATCAGCCTCATGCTGATAATCTTGAGAACATTTTTATTCAATTCAGTCAAGAATGGTAAATCCATATTCTTATTCTTGCTAGGGAAACTATTTTCTTTAAAAGCATTATAGTGCCAAGACATTTACTAAGCCACGTGTCTTGTCTATTCCTGGCTCCAATTTATTCCACCCATTTTAAAGGTTTCTCTTAATTCAATTATATAATGATTTTTTTCCCTAATTAAAAAAAAGGACTCTAATTACATTGCTGGTGCATGCAATGAAAGGAAATTTAGACAGGCAGGGATATAATCTCTTAATGTTAGAAATTATATATATTCAAAATTAAAATAAAATTAGGCTATAGCACAGTTCATCAATTAAATGATATTAAATTAAAGTTATAAAGAACATGGTGGGAGTTTTATCCATATTCTGCTTTGCTAGGACATTGTATAATTGTTATACCTATGAAATCTGAAATTTTACATATATGCTGTGTGAGTTTGGAGCATAGATTATAAATAACACAATCCATGATGGTTTTTCAATCAAACATAGTATATATCAATTATGCATAGTGTTACACTGGAAAATTGTGTTGTTACATTTTATGTGCATGTTGGAGAGGTTATAGAGCTTCAAGCATTTTCCAGAAGAGTTGGCTATTGTGGTATTGAGATTACAATTATAATTACAATGGTATATTATAGTATAGTATATAGTATTACTCTATACTCGATATTCTATATATATATATACACACAATATATTATATAGTAGGTATTATATATACATACACATACACATACATATATGCATGCATGTATATGTATATGTGTGTATATATATATATATTACACACACACACACATACATATATACACCTATTACACATACACAACACACATATATGTATATACTTTCTACCTAGGTCTGTACATGAGTATTTTTGTACATAAGACAATATTATAGGCCATTGTATTTCTATGCATTAGATATCATTAATAGTTATATCTTCCTCATCTTGCTTTTTCTCCCCCTAAACATCACTAAAAAACCAAACCAAACCAACCCACACACTTCTCAATTGACTCCATGTCATTCAATTTCTTCTTAGAGGAAGAAAATGCTACCAATACCTCATCTATGCTTCCCCCAAAACTATGTGGTGTACTAGGGAGATGACTTAGGGATCCTAGAGTTGGAAGGCCCTTTTTTCACTTACTATGTATGTGCCCCATTCTCAAATTACTTAAACTTTCTGCAAGTTAGCTTCATTTTAAGAGAGAGATTCAGAATATTTCCCCAACTCTAGTTTTATGATTCTGTGTTCTTTTTTCACACACCCCTTCTTTCTAGATGAGTATAATATCTTAGGATTTCAAGCTAGGATAGGACCATAACAATAAAGTAATGCAGTTTTTTCTTGACCTCTTTTTTGTGCCATGGATTCCTTTTATTTATATATTCATCTATCTATCTTTCTATCATCTATCTATCTATCCATAATCAATCTATATCTCTATCTATCTATCTACTCTATCTATCTATCTATGCTTCATAAATGTTTATTAACTGACTTTTATTGACAGACTTTTTTATACAATTATATTTTTTCCAATTTACGTGTAAAGATAGTTTTCAACATTCATATTTGTTAAATTTTGAGTTCTGAATTTTTCTCCTTCCTTCCCTTCCCTCCCTCCCTCTTGAAGCCAGCAAGTGATCTCATAATGTTATACATTACAATTATATTAAACAGATTTCTACATTAATCATGTTGTGAGGGAAGAATCAGGGAAAAAAAAAACACAAAGAAAGAAGAAATAACAACATCAAGAAGCAAGAAACAAAAGTCCAAATAGTATGATTCAATCTACATTCAGACTCCATTAGTTCTTTTTCTGAATGTGGAAGGCATTTTCCATCATGAATCTTTTGGCATTGTGTTGGATCATTATATTGTTGAGAAGATCTAAGTTTATCAAATTTGATCCACCAACAATGTTGTTGATACTGTGTATAATGTTCTCTGGTCATTCTCTCCATATCGATTCATATATGTCTTTCCAGGGTTTTCTAAAATCTTCTTGGTCATCATTTCTTACAGAACAATAGTGTTACATTACATTTCATATACCAGAACTTGTTCATCCATTTTCTAATTGATGGGCATCCCCTCAATTTCCAATGCTTTGCCACGACAAAAAGAGTAGCTATAAATATTTTTGTACATAATAGATCCATTTCTATTTTTAGTGGTATTGCTGCATCAAAGTGTACAATAGTTTTATAATCTTTTGGGCATGGTTCAAAGTGCTCTTCCAATACGATTGTATCAGTTCACAACTCCACCAACAATTCATTAGTGTTAAAAATTCCCACATCTTTTTCAGTATTTATCATTTACTTTTTTTTGTCATATTAACCAATTGGATAGGTGTAAAGTAGAACTACAGAGTAATTTTAATTTACATTTCTCTAACCAGTAGTGATTGAGAATATTGTTTACATATGGCTGTAGAAAACTTTAATATCTTCATCTGAAAACTAACTGTTCATATCATTTGACCATTTCTCATTTGGGGAATGATGTGTATTCTTATATATTTGATTCAGTTCTCTATATATTTCAGAATGAGGCCCTGTATCAGAAACACTGGCTGTAAATATTGCTTCCAGCTTTCTTCTTTCTTTGTGATCTTGGTTGCATTAGGTATGTTTGTGCAAAAAACATTTACTGAAATCAAATGATCATTTTTCATTTCATATGGTTCTCTATTTTCATCTTTGGTTATAAATTTTTCCCTCTCCATAAATTTGACAAGTAAGCTATTCCTTCCTTTTCTAATTTGCCTATGGTAATCACCCTTTATGGTCTAAATCATGCACCCATTTTGACTTTGGTTTGGTATACGGTGTAGATGTTGTTCTATGCTAGTTTCTACCATACTATTTTCCAGTTTTCCCAGCAGTTTTTTGTCAAATAGTGAGTTTTTATCAGGAGGCTAGAGTCTTTGGGTTATCAAATAGGAGATTGGTATATTCATTTACCACTGTGTTTGTGTTGTGTGTGTAACCTATTCCACTGATTGACACTCTATTTCTTAGCCAGTCTAAATAGTTTAGATGGTTGTTGCTTTATAATAACTTTTAGATTATAAAACAGCTAGGCCACCTTCTTTTGCATTTTTATTTTCATTAATTCCTTTGATATCCTGTCCAAGTGGACTTTTTGGTCTTGAGACAATTGCTCTTCCCCTTAGAGGCTTCTAAATGTAGGCATTTTTACATTGTTGACATCTTTTGACTTCATTTTTTCTTCCCTGTTGCCATAGGAGTTTTCTGTCGGTGAGGATTATTTTCAGTTTCTTATTCATAGTTGAGTCTATTCATGCCTTTTAAAGTTGAGCTCTGCTTCTGGCATACAGGGTACACTGTCTCAAGCTTCTTTTCCTTGGGGGCCAAGGGCCAAGTCACTGTCTTTCGTTCTGAGGCCTTAGTGGCTTGCAGCTTGCACACTGCACTGGGTGTGATCCATCCTAGTTGCACTTGTTGTTTATGGATATCCCTTAATGGCAGATTGCCGTCTTCTTTAATCCTGGAAGCCTCATATCTAGGCTTCTATGCCACTAGTTTGAAGAGATGGGACTAGAGTCCCTTAGCGGCTGATCTATGCTGTGGCTAAGAGCTTCTGGAGTGTCTTGCCCAGACATCCTCTGTGTTGAGCTACACTCCCTTTTTACCTAGGTGAGTCAGACCTTTACTGACATCCTTCTAGGTTATCTTAAGCCAGAAGATTGTTTCACTCTGTCTTTTTGAAGGTTCTGTAGCACCAGAGTCCATTTTATAAGTGTAAGTTAATATTTTTTTTTTCCTGAGGGAAATTTGAAAAAGCTCAGCAACTTCCTGGCTTCTCTCTGCTATCTTGACCACCCCCTAATGCCCTATGGCAATCTGGTGTAATCTACGGATCTCTTGTTAAATACTTAAAGAGAACAAAGGTTTACTAAAGAAAGAATTATATTGAAAATATTTATCATAATTTTTTAAAATTAATTTTACAGATGACAAGGTAAGAACCCCCTGATAATACAATTAACCTATTTTTTAATGAGAAGACTTATGCCAAGTGAGATGAATGCATTGGCTAGATTTAATTTAAAAAAACAAATAACAAACAAAAAACATCTGTTTGATCCTGTCATGTAGTTGCCCCTCCAAATCTCTGTCTTTCTTTGAAGCATGAAGGCACAATGGGAGCCACACAAGTGAGAGGGAATATTTCATACACTGTGCTAGAAGTTCCAGTTTATTATTAGGAGTTTTTGCTCTCTAACTGAGGCATAAAGCAATAATCTTTTTCATAACCTACACATCTAACTGTAGAACTTATAGTACATTTTGGGCCTGCTGATTTACAAATGTGTCTTATAGGTGCCAGTCAAAGTTGGCTGGAGGGAATCTTGGCTGAGATTATTCCCCTCCCTTTCACCAGTATTGCCCAAGAAGTCATGCTTATAAAATTGTCCAGGGTTAATTCTTCATCTTGATTTGATTTGATTTTTTTTTTTACCAATTTTACAATAATATTTTATCATAATACCAACAGTGGCTAATGCAGAGGCAAATGTTCAACTGGAATGAATCCTATGCTGTTTAGGATTTTTTTCTAAGGCAGAATATAAATTTTTTCTGCTGATTTTACAACTGATTTGTTTTGAAGTCTAATATACAAGATCCTTATCATCAATTTACGAATTTATGAATAGTAATGCTTTGTGTTTGCTGTTACCAGTAAGAATATTGCCTATTGCATGACTTTATTATTATGACTATCACTAAATGTTGTCTGCTCAAGATTAACTTTAAAGTTTGTTATTATTGTTACTGAGCTGCATCAGATTTGGCTAAATTCCTTGGTGAACTGTATATTATTCCTTGATATTAGTTAAACATTGGTATTATACAATGATACTGTGGAAATTTATTTTGATTTGAGGACCCTACCTTTGGACTGAGATTAGAAAGCCTTGGACCCTCAGGGTTTTTTCTGTGTGAGAGGGGCAAGTGCCCCTCCCCCTCTGCTTCAGCTGAGCCAAAAAAGCCCCTTGGGCTGTATGAGATGCAAGGTCAAATGGGCTGGGGGAAAAAGCCCTGCTCCATCCGCCCTGGGAGAATCTATGCCAGAGATCCCGGGCTCGTCCAAGTGGGTCTCTGGCATAGTCCATGCTGAAGTCCCAGGCACGCAGCTGGGGGCATGGCCCCTGGAACCCTGGGTGTGGTATGCCACAGGACACTCCAGCATCTCCCTAGCCACTGCCCTATTGTGGCCAGCAGATTAGTTTGGTGGTATATATCAGGGAGTTAGACAGTAAGGTGGGTGCCAGACAACTAGGAGGGCATGAGGAGACCAGAAGATTAAGAGGATGAACAGAAAGAGGACAGAGAGAATGGTGGCTGCTACAAGGACACATAAGGAGACTGAGGCTATGTAAGGAGTGGAGAGACAGAGAAAAAGCTAAGAATAAGGAGGCCAGGGGGACAATGGAGCACTAGGAGAATGCTAGAAGAAGGTCCATTGGTATGCAGGAGGAGGCTAAGAAGTTGCAGGTGTGGAGGGTGGAAAGAGATGTGCTGGAAAGCAGTCAGGTTGTACATTTTATTTCCATGTATTTTTATGTTTAAATTTGTATCTCATAAATAAACTTTGCTTTGATTATTTAGTTAAGAGGCTCTTAATTTTTTGCTTATCAATTTGGGAGCAGTGTGGAGAAATTTTTAAATGGCTCATATTAATGTAATAGCAGTCAGATAGCCAGTGAGTCAAGAAGCCACAGATTAGTCCTCCCAGTCCAGTTTAGTCACCCCAAATTATGCAAGCTAGCTAAAATATTCTTACATTTGAATGGTGACCCAGATGGGACTTCTGGCCCAAATTATAATTTTTCTAAAGTTATAATTTTTCATATAGCCCACAGTTATATATATTTTTGGTTAGTTATAGTTAATAGGTTTTTTTTTTTACAATACTTTGATCTCCCAGTTGTGCCTTTGCCAAAATATTTCCACCTTGCAAATGTTTATATCCATAAAGTTTTACACATAATTAGAGTAGATCATTATGTTATTGTTGTTTGTCCTTCATTCTTGAAGAGGACCATGATCTCAGGGTGATCTCATTACTTGCACTCAATTGGATTTCAGTGAGGGAGAGCTGTAAAAATTCACCAACCTTTTCCACTCTCTCCTCCAGAGCCATTTGGGTCCAATGGCAAGGTATACATCAGGACTACTGGAGAGGGCCTGGATGTTTAAGACAATTGGGGTTAAGTGACTTGCCCAGAGTCACACAGCTAATAAGTGTCTGAGGTGAACTCAGACCTTCTGACTCTAGGGTCAGTGCTTTATCCATGTACCACCTAGCTGCCCCTAGATCTTGTGTATGAGGTTCAGGGAGATATGAAAGTTTTGAAAGACAATGGAATCAGCTAGGGGACAGTAGGATAGTCTACTTGTGAAGGAGTTAGGTCAAACTAGTATAGATTTATTGAAGGAAGGAAGGAAAAAAAGGCAGCAAACAAATGAATTATTCAGCACATGCTATGTGCTGGGCACTGTGATAAATGCTGGTGATTCAAATATAAGTGAAAAGGAAAAGAGTCCTCTCAGATAAATTACATTTTAATGGTGAAATATGTAAAAAGAGAGCTAACAGTGGAATAGGTATGCATGTTATTCCCTCTTTGACCCAGTTCTGATGATAGAAAGGCTCACTCATTCCCCCACTCATTCTCCCTCTTCCCCTCCCCTCCATAAGCTTTTTCTTGTTCTTTTATGTGAGCTACTTTTCCCTAGTCTACTTACTCCCTTTCTCTTTCTTCCAGTGCATTCCTCCTACCCCTTAACCCTATTTTTAAAGAAGTCATCATGGATTAGTTAGGTGTCACAGTGGACAAAGCACCAGCCCTAGACCCAGAGGCCCCAAGCACAAATCTAGCCCTACACATAAACCACCCCAACCTGGCTGCCCCTCAAAAACAAGGATAAAACAAAAAAAAATGCTTTACAGTTATCATCCCTTCATATTCAGTTCAGACCTCTGTCCTTTGTCTAAGTGTATTCCTTTTAGCTACCCTAATGCTAAGAAGTTCTTATGAATTAGAAGTATTATCTTCCCATGTAGGAATGTAAACAGTTTAATCTTTTAATAACCATCAAGGTTTCTTTTTTCTGCTTATCTTTTTTATGCATCTCTAGTGTCTTATATTTGAAAGTCAAATTTTCTATCAGTTCAGGTCTTTTCTTCACAAATGGCCCAAAAGTCCCTTTTTTCATTGAAGTCCCATTTTTCCCCCCTGAAATATTATACACAGTTTGGCTGGGTGGGTGATTTTTAGCTATTGTCCAGTTCCTTTGTCCTCTGGAATATCATATTCCATGGTCTCTGGTCCTTCAGTGTAGATGCTGCTAGATCTTGTTTGATCCTTACTGTAGCTGCACAGTATTTGAATTCCTGTTTTTTCTAGCTGTTTGCAATATTTTCTCCTTGACCTGAGAGCTCTGGAATTTGGCTGTAACATCCCAGGAGTATTCCTTTTGGGATCTCTTTCTGGAAATGTTCATATTATTTAAATTTATATCTTACCTTCTGCTTCTAGAATATCAGGGCAGTTTTCCCAGGCAATTTCTTGGAAGATGATTTCTAAACTCTTATTTTGGTCATGGTTTTCAGGTAGTCCAAAGATTTCAAATATCTCTCCTGGATCACTTTTATAGGTCAGCTGTTTTTCCAAGGAGTTATTTCATATTGCCTCTATTTTTATATCACTTGGATTTCCTTTTCTGTGGAAAAGATGAAGAGAAATTATTTAGACTATAATATGGTTAAGCAGTTTAAGGGCAGTCATTAGTGGGTGAATCATTAATAGTAGAATGTAGTTAGCTTTGCTTATCCATGCATTATTTAATACTTTTATCAATGATTAAAAGAAAAATTATTTGCTTATCAATTTATAGGTAATATAAACCTGACAGGGATAGCTCACCTCCCCTATGATGGAATGAAGATTCAAAAGAGTATTGGCAAAGTAAAACACTGAGTCAAATCTAAAAGACAAAATGTATGAGAGAAAACTATGAATGACTGAATCAGTTAAATTAATTAATTACAAGTGTATTATCAACATGATATGACTAAGCAACAATCAATTAATTGACAAATATTTATTAACCTTTTACTATATGCTGTGAACTATGAAATATGCTAGGGATAAAAAGAAAAACTTAAATAGTAATTACTCTCAAGGAGCTTACATTCTATTCTTTATAAATATGTCTATACAATGTATATGCACAGTATCACATAAAAGAGACGGTATACTAGGAAAGGTCTCCTAAAGAGGATTATATTTGTAGTGAGTCTTAAAAGAAGCCAGGTATTCTAAGAGATCCAAGACAACAACTGTTATTGGATAAATCCTTGAGGATTTTAGTTAACTCTATGGTCAATATAAGCCACAGGGCAATAGCACAGCCAAAACTGATAATGAAAACTTGGGCAATCATTAAGATTCATTTCTAGCATGTACTCCTAATACCTTTTGTCATGATAAGATTCCCATTTAAAATACCATTTTTAATTGTGGATTTCACATTTAAGGAATGATGCTGAAAAGGTGGAGAGAATTAAGAGGGAAACAACCATGTTGGTGAGCTGTCTTTAAGTCATTCCATTTAAGAATTAATGGAAGGCCTGAAGGAACTTAAATTGAGGAGAGAAGACAATGGAAAATAATGAAGAGAATTAATAGTTGACTTCAAGTTTTTGAAGGATGATGTGTAAAAAAAGATTGAATTTGTACTTCTTTGTAGTAGCTTATAGAATTAAGAGCAATTTGGGAATATTGAAGAGAGGATGACTTCCATTTGATATTTAAAAAGAAATCCTTGGGAAGAATTTTACAAAGGCAATTATTGCTTTGGCATAGATAGTTGAAAAGTCTCCTGAGGTCTATTCCAAATCTGAGATTCTGTGACTCTATCTCCTTCCCACTTTCCCCAGTACAATGTCCCCTCTTTCCTTCCTCTTCCTAGTTATCTCAAATAAAACAAAAACAAAACAAAATTTCACTACACTTTCTGTGGCAAGCAAATTAACATATAAGGGAAAAAACCTCATCTGGTATTTAATTTAAGTTCATTTTCTCACCCCAGGCTGTCTAATCTTCCTGTATAGGGTTGATTCAACTCTTATGAGAGGTCATTATATGTGAGGTGTTTTCAAATTTGTTTAGAAACATGGATGGCATGAGCTCATCCATTGGCATGCAAATGGATAAAGCATTTATTTGTTTTTCATTTTCAAAATGTTATTTCTATCTTTGTAAAGTCCTGTAACTTGAAAACATTCAGTGGGATTCTTAGCCCATATTATATCAGTTCACAGACAGCATAACATTAGCTTTACACATGAAATGACTAGTTAACTCTTTCTTCATATCACTTCATAAAATAATAAGAAAACACATTTGGTAGTTTACAATTAAAAATATTACATATATACACAAAAATCTTTGAAGTACACTATGCAGCACATGCTGGTAAGATAATGGGCCACTTTTCTAACATGATTTGTCAGTAACAAATATAGCTGATATTTAAGATTTTATCTAGAACTTGAACTCAAATCTTCTGGTTCCAAGTCCAGTGATCTTTTGACTGATTACATGGTCAATGGTCTTTTACAGAAATAGTCTCAAAGCCTCAATACAAATTTGGATACTTTTTTCCTTTAATAATTATAGGAAATTATTATTACTTAACCAAATGTAATGAAAAAAAAATATTGTTCCTTAAGTAGTATTTGGTAAATTAACGAAAATTGTATTTTCCCCTGAAGAATCATTTCTGCCATTTCATTCTGCTTTCTCATAGATTCGTATAAAATCTATTATTTTCATAAACTATATTAAATATGGGCAATTGTTGCCTCAAATATACTTATAGAAACTTTAGTCAGTGAGTCAATTAATAATTATGAAAACATAATATGTACTGAGCAGTGGTGCTAAACACTGGAGATAGAAAGACCAAATGTCTTTGTTCTCAAGAAGCTCACAGAATAATGGGAGAGACCAGCATTCAGCCAACTATATACAAACAAGATATAAGGATTTCATATTAATACTGTTTCCTGGCTGCATATAGGAATATAAAGGATTTTGCTCTCTTCAGTGTCAGTTAATACCTCTCAGTTTGAAATTTCAGGACACTCAAAGAAAATTTCCAATCTTCCATGTAATGAGCCTCCCCAAATGAGCTTATGGGCTATGTAGCTACTGTCTCAATTTGCATTATGTTTTATATATTGAGTTTCTGGAGTGTCTCAATGTTAATATATATTTATCAAATAATAAATGCAATTTTCTTATACTGCTTATGATTCTTTGATAAAATTTTTCTCTGAATTTCCTGCCAGACCTCATCAATTGCAGTGATATTATGATGTATTGGTTATATAGATTATTCTATGAATATATTTTTGAAGTATATTACTATCCTATCATAAATAAATCTTTTAAAAAATCAACAATTTGAAGAATAAGAATTCATAGATGGGCCAACTAAATGACAAGAGATATACAAAATGAAACATGAAAACTGAAGTTTAATAGGTAATATGAAAAATATTTTAAATTATATATATTTTCAACTCATATTAGTTTGAAGGAATAATTTTCAAGTTTTTAGAGTTTTGACATCCTATAATTATTTGATTTCATATTATTTTTCATACATATATCCCCATTCTTATTGCCTTCCTACACATAGAAAATATCATGTAACATGTATTGATTTTAAATTAAAATATATTTTTGGAGAACTTTGAAATTCTATATTGAAGAATTATGAAACTAGGAAATTCCTTGGATTATTGTAAACTAAGATTATACATAATTATGTTAGGGAATGATGTTCCTGCTTTGGGGTTTGTATATTGGTTCTATTTTTATAAAGTTCTTCAAAAAATCCTCACAATTAAAGAAGCAATGGCACTATCTTAAGACCATATCAAGACTGTTATCCTCACTTCTCCCAATACACAGATTGAATCATCTTATTTTCTCCCCTCCAGCATCCAGAAGAGGACACAGAATAAAATTTATCCTCACAGTGATGATCAATTCATCAATAGCATAAAGCTTCTTGTGGATTATAAGTAAAGAGGTGGGAAACTCATGGTAAATGAAGTTATTTTCTGGGGATATGGCAAACTACCAAGGGGAGCCCATGGGTAATTTTGTATTATTTTCTACTCCTTTTGTGGAATGTGCTATGCCCTAAATCCAGTAAGTCTGCATTTACATTATTAGGGATGCCCCCCTCTTTTTTTCTCCCTGTTCCCAGAACCATATCTTTTCTGTTGTTTTTGTAGATGATTTATTCTTAAATAAAAGAGCGGTTTTAGTTTGTCTTCTTTGCTTTGAAAACACAGCCAAACCAACCCCAATTATCCTTATGCTGTTCTTAGATTATCTGGGAAAGTCTCTCCTTTAAATATCCAGTGGAGCAACCTCAAAATAATTTTATCAACCTGAGATAGTTATGACAGAGTCATATAGGCAGCCTGGCTAAATTTTTGTTGCTCTTGTTGTTACCTTTAAGTATTGAACTTTTTGAATGAGCTTCCCAGGCATACTCCAAATCAAGATTCTTAGTTAAGAATCCGCCCTTTTATTGGTTGCATTACAAAATAGTGGAAATAGCATTATATTTGAAGTATGAGTACCTGGATTTGAATCCTTGGTCTGATACTTGATATAACTGTAACCTTGAGCAAGTCACTTAACTCTAATGACTTCAGTTCTCCAACTGTGAAATAGAGTTAATTAGATTTCAGAGGTCCTTTATAGCTCTAAATCTATGATCTGTGGTGCTCTTTTATATAAGAAGAATCTGAGGTAGACAGAGTTTCAGTGACTTGTACAGAGTTAAGCACCTAGTAAAGGTCTGAGGCTGGGTTTGAATTTAGATCTTCCCGATTCCAGTTTCAGTCCTTTATCCATTGTACCACCTAGCTGTATGGATGGAATTCATTTAACCCCTTCTTTATTTGAATAATAAGGTTTGTCTCAATAGCTTCTAAGATCCCTTATAGGTATAAATCTCTTATCCTATAGGACTGAAACCACAAAGAGGCTGTCTGACAAAAGAATAGATGCCACCATGGGCAGAAGTCTCATACTTCCAGGAATGTAGTGCTAAATTGATTGTATAAGTATTTTAGCATCTTATTTATCCCATTTATGAGGCCTGCTACTTCTAGGAACAAGGGCATATAATATAATCGAACTAATGACCAGGAAATGAGAGCAATTCTGCTGTGCCTGACCTGAAAAGAGGGCATTATGAGAATAACAAAACATAGGGAATAATCACTCTTCTAGAAAGCCCTCAATGGTGGAGGCTGGTCTGGGGAACACCCTATCTACTCTAAATATTAATGCATGTGATGACAAACTTCCAACCATGACTAGAGAAGAAGCTGCTATAGGAAGGTTGCCATGAGGCATCCATCATCATTTATCTGTGAATCTCCAGTGATATATGTTGTAGGAATTGCTGTGTCTGACCACTGGGAACTTATGGGTAAGCAATTTTTTTTTCCAGCAATTTTTTGGTAGGTTTCAATTGTGAGCTTCTTGAAGGCAAAGCTGTCTTTTTCCTCATTTTGTAACCCTTAACATAGCCCAGTGCCACATACATAGTAAGCACTTAACAAACACTTAGTGACTGACTCTGTACATCATACGCCCAGTAAGGATCTTGAATGATCATGTTTTCTAGAGTCAAAATACCGGGGTTAAAAATAAGCTCTGCATTTTACTACCTACATATTCTTAATCAAATCACCTGGATTCCTTGAGCATCTATATCTCGTCCTATAAATAAGGAACCTGGTCTCTGTGGCCCTCTGTGGTTTCTTCTAAAGTAAGTGTGAGAAAGTATTTTTTTCCTTGCTTAAAATAATAATTGACAAAAGTACCAGAAATATATATATATATATATATATATATATATATATATATATATATAGGCAGGGCAATGAGGGTTAAGTGAGTTGCCCAGGGTCACAAAACTAGTACGTGTCAAATGTCTGAAGCTGGATTTGAGTTCAGGTCCTCTTGAATCCAGGTCCAGTGCTTCATCCACTGTGCTACCTAGCTGCCCCTAGAAATATATTTGAATTTAAATTTAATTGTTGTACATTTTAAGTTCCAAATACGCTCCCTATATTCTTCCATACTTCACACTAGAGAAGATAACCATTTCACATATAGACACACATGCATGTATATGTACACATGTTTGTATATATATGCATATATGTAAAACCATACTATTCATACTTCTATTTATCAGTTATTTCTCTGTGGGTGAATAGCACCATCCTTTCTGAGCTATTTGTTGTTGATTTGAGTATTTAAAATATACAGAATAAATAATTATTCAAAGTTGTTTTTTTAACAATATCACTATTTCTTTATTCAAACATTCTTTTGGTTCTACTCATTTCACTAATCATTATTTCATGAAAGTCTTTCCAAGTTTTTCTAAAAACAACGTGCTCATCATTTCAATCACAACCATATACCACTACTTATTTAGCCATTCCCCAATTGATGGGCATCATTTCAATTTCCAGTTCTTTGCCACCACAAAGAGTGCTCCTTTCCAAAGATCTGAAAGGTAGAGTATTCCTTCCTCTCCTAATTTACCTATGTTATCACCTCTTATGTCTAAATCATGTACCCATTCTGACCTTATTTTAGTATAAGGTATAAGATGTTGGTCTATGCCTAATTTCTTCTGGATGAATTTTCTTTTTCCCCCAGGGCAATGAGGGTTAAGTGACTTGCCCAGGGTCACACAGCTAGTAGGTGTAAGTGTCTGAGTCTGGATTTGAACTCAGGTCTTCCTGAATCCGGGCCAGTGCTTATCCACTGTGCCACTTAGCTGTAAACCCATCTTGCCCTGGGGACTTTTTCTTAGGGAGTTCATTAATGGCTTGTTCAATTTTTTCTAATATGGGCTTATTTAAGGATTCTATTTCCTCTTCAGTTACCTGGGCAGTTTGTATTTTTGTAAATACCATTCATTTAGATTGTCAAATTTATTTGCATACAGTTGGACAAAATAGTTCCTATTTATGGCTTTAATTTCCACTTCATTGGTGGTAGAATCACCCCCTTTCATTTTTTGATACTGGTAATTTGGTTTTCCTTCTTCTTTTTCTAATCAAATTAACTAGTGGTTTATCTATTTTATTGTTTGTTTTTTCATAAAATAAGCTTTTAGTTTTATTGATTAATTCTATAGTTTTCTTGCTTTGAATTTTATTTTATTTCTCCTTTAATTTTCAGGATTTCTAATTTAGTATGTAATTGGGGATTTCTAATTTGTTCTTTTTCTAGCTTTTAAAATTGCATGCCCAATTCATTGATCTCCTCTTTCTCTTTTTCATTCATGTAAGCAGTTAGAGATATAAAATTTGCCCTAAGCAATGCTTTCGCTGTACCTCATAAATTTTGGTATGTTGCTCATTATTGTCATTCTCTTGGATAAAGTTATTGATTGTTTCTATGATTTGTTGTTTGACCCACTCATTCTTTAGAATGAAATCATTTAGTTTCCAATTGATTTTCAATCTACCTTTCCATGGCTCTTTATTACATGTAATTTTTATTGCATCATGATCTGAGAAGGATGCATTTACTATTTTTGCCTTTCCACATTTGACTTTGATGTTTTTGTGCCGTAATACATGGTCAATTTTAGAAAATGTGCCATGTACTGGTGAGAAAAATGGTATATTCCTTTCTATCCCCATTCAATTTTCTCCAAACATCTATCATAGCTAACTTTTCTAGTATTATATTCACTTCTTTTACTTCTTTCTTATAGATTTTTTGGCTAGATTTATCTAATTCTGAGAGGGGAAGATTCAGATCCCCACTAGTATAGTATTACTGTCTATTTCCTCTTGTAACTCATTTAACTTCTCCTCTAAAAATTTGGATTCTATACCACTTGGCACATACATGTTTAATATTAATATAACTTCATTATCTATAGTACCTATTAGCAAAATATATTTTCTTTGCTTATCTTTTTTTTTTTTTTTAAGTGAGGCAACTGGTCTTAGGTGACTTGCCCAGGGTCACACAGCTAGCAAGTATTAAGTGTCTGAGGCTGGATTTGAACTCAGGTACTCCTGACTCCAGGTCCAGTGCTCTATCCACTGCGCCACCTAGCTGCCCCGCTTATCTCTTTTAATTAGATCTATTTTTGCCTTTGCTTTGTCTGAGATAATGATTACCACCCATGCTTTTTTGACTATAGCGGATGCATAACATATTCTGCTCCAGCCTTTTACCTTTACTCTGTGTGTATCTCCCTGCTTCAAATGTGTTTCTTGTAAACAGCATATTGTAGGATTCTGTTTTTTAATCCAGTCTGCAATTCTCTTCCTTTTTATGGGAGAGTTCATCCCATTCACAATCACAGTTAAAATTATTAACTGTTTATTTCTCTCCATCTTATTTTCCTCTTTGTACTCTTTTTTCCCTTCTTTCCCCCTATTCTATTTGACCAGTGTTTTGCTTCTGACCACTGCCTCCCTCAATCTGCCCTCCCTTTTATGAGCTGCCCTTCTTTTTCTTGCCCCTTTCTCCCCAACTTCTGCTCTCCCTTCTACCAATTTCACTCTTTTTCTCCTTCCCCTTTTGTTTCCTTAAAGACTAAGCTAAGTTTCTTTATACTAATAGGAGTGTATTTTATTCCCTCCCTGAACCAAATCTGATGAGAGTAAGGTTGCAACAATGCCCACCCCTACCTTATTTCCCTCTGTTGTAATGGGTTCTTTTTGTATTCTCTTCATATATGATTTAATTAACCCTATTCCACCGCTCCCTTCCTCTCCTCCCCCTAGTCTTCTTTTATTCTGCCGCTCAAGTTTATTTATATCATCACATCAAAGTTGACTTAATAACAATACCTTTACATAGATGAAGATCTCAAGAGTTATAGGTATTATCCTCCCTCATAATTCTGGAGTTTGGCTACAATATTCCTTGAAGTGTTCCTTTTGGGGTTTCTTTCATGAGGTTTTTGGTAGATTCTTTTAATGATGATTTTATCCTCTGATTCTACAATTTTAGGGCAGTTCTCCTTAATAATTTCCTGGAATATGGAGTGTTGACTCTTTTCTTGATCATGGCTTTCAGGTAATCCAATAATTCTCAGGTTATCTCTTCTGGACCTATTTTCCAGGTCAGTTGTTTTTCCAATGAGGTATTTCACATTTTCTTTTATTTTTTCAGTCTTTTGATTCTGCTCAGCAGATTCTTGTTATCTCATGGAGTTATCAGCTCCATCTGCTCAATTTTAATTTTTAAGTCCCTATTTTCCACAGTAAGCTTCTGCACTTCTTTTTCTGTGTGGCCAATTTTTTTCTCTTATTTGGCCAATTGTATTTTTTTAGGAATTGTTTTCCTCAATCATTTTTTGTGCTTATTTTTGCAGTGTAACTCTCATTTCTCTTATTTCCTTTTCTTTTTTTTTCTTCTACCTCTCTTATTTTTTTTTTAAGTGAGGCAACTGGGGTTAAGTGACTTGCCCAGGGTCACACAGCCAGTAAGTGTTAAGTGTCTGAGGCCGGATTTGAACTCAGGTACTCCTGAATCCAGGGCCAGCACCCCATCCACTGGTCACCTAGCTGCTCCTCTTATTTGGTTTTTAAAAGTCTTTTTGAGCTCTTCAAAAAAGGCTTTTTGGTCTTGAGACAAGATCATCTTCCCTTTTGAGTCTTCACTTGTGGGCATTTTGACCAACTCATCTGAGTTTGAGTTTTGGTGTTCTCTTTCACCATAGAAGTTGTCAATGGTAAGGGTCCTTTTTTGTTTCTTGTTCATGTTGTAGGCTATTTTTAAACTTATCAAGTTGAAGTCTGATCCTGGGGCACAGAGTTCATGGTAATAACCTTCTTACTGCTCTCAGCTGCCCCACTCTCAGCTGTGTCGAGTTGCAACAGCGTCGAGCTGCTGAGAGAGCTGCCCAGTGAGCTGAGCTTTGCTGAGTTGAACTGCCAGCTGGGATGAGTAGTGCTGAGTCACCCTCCCCTTTCACCTACGTGAGACAGAACTTTTCTGAAGTCTTCTAAATTATCTCACATAGCAGGATTTTGTCTCTCTTTTTGTAGGTTCTGTAGTTCCAGAATCTGTTTAGAGGCTTGATTTAATGTTGTTTTTGAGGGAAATACAAAAGCTTAGGAAAGTTCCTAGCTTCTCTCCCCCATCTTGGCTCCACCCCTGTGCTTCCTTTTCCAAACTGCTGATTCTTTGTGCTTCCTTTTCCAAGCTGTTTATTCTTTTTTCATAATTTTATTGGTTTGCTTTCATTTCTCTCCCCATTTTTTCTTCTACCTCTCTTAACTGATTTTTTTTTTTTTGCGGGGCGATGGGGTTAAGTGACTTGCCCAGGGTCACACAGCTAGTAAGTGTCAAGTGTCTGAGGCCAGATTTGAACTCAGGTACTCCTGAATCCAGGGCTGGTGCTTTATCCACTGCATCACCTAGCTGCCCCCTCTCAACTGATTTTTAAAATCCTTTTTGACCTCTTCCAGAAGGCTTTTTGTTCTTGAGGCCAATTCATCTTCCCTCTTCAGGCTTCACATTTAGGCAATTTGAGAGTATTGTCCTCATCTGAGTTTGTGGTTGCCTCTTCCCTGTCTATACAGAAGCTCTCAATGGTGAGAGCTCTTTTTTGTTTCTTACTCATATTGCAACTTATTTTTTTTAAAGTTGAGTTCTGCTTTGGGGGCACCAGGGTCCCTGTTTCAAGCTTCTTGTGCTGGGTTATAGGGGCTGTGTCACTGGCTTTCTACACTGAAGCCTCTATGGCTTGTGGATTTCTCACCACCCTGGGCTTGCTGGCTGTGGGCTGGGATCATTAGGTCTGGTGGCATCTATCATATGGGTGGCCCTCCAGCTTGCAACCTGCCCTCTCAGGTGGTGCAGGTAGGTTTTGCCACAGTCCTGCTGTGCCACCAGCTTCTTTTATCCAGGTTCTAGGGGCCTCAGTTGCTTGGCTGTGGCCCATAGCTTCCTGCTGTCTTGCCCAACCCCCTCTGCACAGTGCCTCCCTTTTGCCTAAGTGAGACCAACCTTTCTTGAAGTCTTCTAAATTATCTCTGGTTGGAACACTGCATCTCTCTGTCTCTTTGGAGGTTCTGTAATTTTAGAATCCATCAATAGGCTTGATTTAATGTTCTTTCTGTGGGAACAGAAGGAGAGCTCAAGCAACATGCTGGCTTCTCTCTGCCACCTTGGCTCTGCCCTGCAGATTACCATATTTTAAAAAAAGAAAAGTATGTCCAATGGTTTTTATTCCCTTACCCCTTCCTCATTAAGTGTAGCTTGAAAGCTCGCTAGAAAACATTTTAAAATTACTGTTTTGCAATAAAATTAAAGTATTTTAAGTGAACAGATGAATATTGATGTTTCATACACACACACACACACACACACATATATAGCAATTATTGACTGAACTGAATTTCACATCTGAAACATGGTGATCCATGTATAATCAAACCACTTTATCCTTAAGATATATCCATATATCTCTATATAGATATCTTTAGATATCTCTATCTCTATATACCTATCTATCAGAAATAACATGAACCTTTTTTTTTGTTGACTAAAATTCTTAGCAAAACTGTCAAACATTCCTATACATAATCTGCACCTTTCCAGACTGTAAACCTTCAACTGAATGCAAATTCAGTCTCTGTTACTGGTAATGTTAGATAGCACAATAGTACATAAAAATGAACCAATTGATAATCATGAAATTTCATCTCAAAAGACAATTCAGTTATCTTCCTATATCTCTACAGTGCTTTGTGGATAAACTACTTGAAAAGGCCATCTACAATCTACAAGGTACTTCCACTTTCCTCTCACCCTCTTTTTAACCTTTTACAAATTGCCTTCTGACCTTATCATTATAGTGAGACTATTCCACCCCACAAAGTTATGACTATCTCTTAGTTGCAAAATCTAATAGACTTTTCTCAGTCCTTATTGGTCTCTTTCCAGCCCTTGACACTGTTGATCACCTTGTCCTCCTTGATACCCACTTCTCTCTATATTTCAGGATACCATTCTCTCCTGGTTCTTCTTCTAACTATGTAACAAATCCTTTTCTGACCTCTTTGCTATATCTTTTTACAGTCCATAATCTCTAACTGCAAGTGCCACAGAGGGATCTATCCTGGACATCATTCTCCTTCTCTAATATTTCACTTGATAATCTCATTAACTCCCATAGATTTAATTGCCATCTTTGTGCTGAAGATATTCAAATATGTCTATTCTCCTCCAACTTCTCTGCTGTCCTCCAATCCTGTGTCTTCAAGTGTCTTTCAGACACCTTGAATTGGATGTCCATAAGACATCTTAAACTCATCATATCCAAAACAGAACTCATTATCTTTCTCCACAACCTCTCAAATCCTCCTTTTTTCCCTTATAACATTCTTCTTGTAGACCCTCAGGCTCATTATCACTCACTCACCATATCTGATCAGCTGCTACACCTTGTCAATTTGGCAAAGTCTCTTTAATATGCCTCTCTTCTCCTCTGACACTGACATCACTCTTGTCCTCATGCTTGGACTTTTGTAATAGCCTACTGGTGGATTTGCCTGCCTCAAATCTCTTTCCATGCTAATGTATTCTCCATTCAGGTACCAAAGAGATTTTCCTATAATACAGCTCTGGTTGTGTCAGCTGTTTCCCAGTTGGTGGAGATCTGCTCAATTTCCAATTCTTCACTATCAGAAAAGAAATGCTATACATATTTTTGTACATATAAGTCCTTTTCCTTTTGTAAAAATGCCTTTTGGGATACAGGCAAAATAGTCATATTGCTTGTTCAAAGGGTATTCATGGTTTTATAGACCACTGAGCATATTTCTAAATTGGTCTACACAATTGTCGAATCTTCCCATGTAAAAATGTAAACAGTTTAATCTTAAGGTTCTTATGGTTTCTCTTTACTGTTTCCCTTTGTATGCTGATATTGTATTTGAAAGTCAAAATTTCTACTTAGCTTTTCATTTGGAATGCTGACAAGTCCTCTATTTAATTAAATATTGATTTTTCTTCCTGAAGGATTATACTCAATTTTTCTGGGTAGGTGATTCTTGGTAATAATCCTAGCTCCATTGCCTTCTGGAATATCATATTCCAAGCAAACCCTCTGATCCTTTAATGTAGAGGCTGCTTAATTTTTTATCATCCAAGATATTTGAATTATTTTTTTCTGGCTGCTTGCCAAATTTTCTCCTTGAACTGGGAGCTCTGAAATTTGGTTATAATATTTCTGGGAGTTTTCATATTGTGATCTCTTTCTGGTGGTGATCAGTGTTTTCTTTCAAAGTCTATTGATTTCTCTGATTCTAATATCAGGGAATCTTTCCTTGATAATTTCTTGAAAAATGGTGTCCAAGCTCTTTTTTACATGATGGCTTTCAGGTAATCCAATAATTCTTGCATTATTTCTCTGGGTTCTATTTTCCAGGTCAGTTGTTTTTCCAATAAGATATTTCAAATTTTCTTCCATTTTATCATTCTTTTGGTTTTATTGTTTCTAGATTTCTCATAAAGTCACTAGCTTCCATTTTTTCAGTTCTAATTTTTAAGTAATTATTTTCTTCAGTGAACTTTTGTACCTCCTTTTCCCTTTGTCCAATTATAATTTTTAAGGAGTTCTTTTCTTCAGTGAATTGTTATGCCTCTTTTTCTATATAGCCAATTTTTTTTCATGGCAATGAGGATTAAGTGACTTGCCCAGGGTCACACAGTCAGTGTAATGTGTCTGAGGCCAGCTTTGAACTCAGATTCTCCTGCATCCTGGGCCGATGCTTTATCCACTGTGCCACCTAGCTGCCCCCCAATTCTGTTTTTTTAAAGGACTTTTTCTCTGCTGTGAATTTTTGTATTTCTTTTTCCCATTTGGTATGTTCTGCTTTCAAAGGCATTCTCCTCATTTGGATTGTTGTGCCTATTTTACCATTTGGCTTATTCTCTTTGTTAAAGTGTTATTCTCTTCAGTATTTTTCTACTTCCTTTATGAAGTTGGTGAACTTTTTTTTTCATGATTTTCTTGTATCACTCTTATTTGTCTTCCCCATTTTCCTCTACTTCTCTTTTTGAGCTCTTTGATGGCTTCAGACCAAGTCATTCAAATTTGAGGCTTTGGTGTAGGAGTTTAGATTTTGTTGTCTTTTTCTGAGTGTTTTTTGATTATCCTTATTACTAGGGTAACTTTCTCTAGTCTGGATTTTTCTGTTATTTGCTCTTTTTCCAGCCTATTTCTTGAATTTTAAGCCTTTGTTAAATTGGGACACTGCTTCCAGGATGGAGGGTGCACCATCCCATGCTTCACAGGTTTTTCACAGCTTTTTTCATCAGTGATTCTGGGGAACTATAAGTTTTCAGTTGTTCCAAGGTAGTATATTTCCTTGCTCTACTGCTGCCCCAAGCTCTGCTGTACTAGTTCTTTTCCCTGCCCTGGGACTGCCACCCAGAATTGTGACCCCAATCTATGTATGGGCAAAGCAACGCAGTCTTGCCTCCAGCACCCGTAAGGAAACCCCTCTGATATTCTGATCAGTATCTGTGAGTTGAAAGCGCTATAGGTAACCACTACTGCACCTGATTCAGTTTCTCCCAAGGCCTGCTCCTGGTTTGCTGTGGCCTCATCTGCACTGGTGTGGCCTGTGATGGACTGCACTCTATTGTCACCCCCTTGCAACACACCTCTCATACAGACCCTTTAAATCGTATTGGTCTGGAAAATGTCCATACACTATGCCTCTGTAAGATCAGCCAGAGAACAATCTGTCTTCAAACATTATTTAAAGGTTTTTGGAGAGTTTTCATGAGAGCTATTTTCTCTGCCATCTTAGCTCCACACCTACACTGTTTTTAAAGTATAATTTTCTTTAGCTTTTTTCTTCCTTAACAAGCTATTGACAATTTTCTATAATAATTTTCCATCATTCTCATTTATTTTCCCAATTTTTCTCTACGTCTCTATTTTGATTTAAAAAAAATCATTTTGAACTCTTCCAGAAATTCTTTTTAAGCTGGAGAAAAATTAACAGTTTTTTCTTTGAGGCTCTACATGCAACTAATTTGACATTATCCTTTGAATTTTTGTTTTGATCTTCCCTATCAAAATAATAACTTTCTATGGTCAGGTTCCTTTGTAGTTGTTATTGTATGCTCATTTTATAGTCTATTTCTTGACTTTTAACTTTATGTTAAGGTTGAACTTTGCTCCCATGGTGGAGTGGCACTATCCCAAGTTTCAGGTTTTTCATACTGCTATTTTGAAGCTACTTCTAGTGATCTGTGAGTTTTCAGTTTTTCCATGGTAGCATGATTAAAGAATAGGTGAACTCACTACTCTTCTGTCCTCTGTATTCTTTTCCATATTGGAACTATGACCCTAGTTTCCATTCCTGCTAGTTTTCTTGCTCATTCTGGCACTGCTATCCATAACCTCATATAGGCAATGCAACAGGGTCCTGCTCCTATTGCTAATAAAATGTTGCTAGTAAAGATTGCTATAACTTTCTGGCCAGTTTTCTGACTCCCTTACCATCTGTGAGCTGAGAGCTTCAGAAACTGTGGCTGCCAATGCACATGCCCCCAAGATGTGGTGCTGGATTATAAGTCAGAGATTGCAATGGACTGTGCTCCATTCTCATCCCAGTAAGAATGACTTTTTCTGCCAACCTTCTAAGTTGTCTTGGGCTGGAAAATTGTTTCACCCCGAACTTTTGTTGGTTTTGCCACCCTCCAAAATCATTATGGGGTGTTAATGTTGGTCAGAGTGGAATTTCAGAGATCTCAGAAAAGTCCTTGCCTTTACTCTGCCACCTTGGGTCTTCTCCCGATGTCTATGTCTATGTCTACTTTATATTCAAACATTATAATGCATATTTTCATAAAGACAAAATTCTAAGCAATATCCCTAAAATATATACAACGTAATTATCTTTTCCTTTTTCTTGAGTAGAAGGGTTGGACTTCCATAAATGTATAATAACCAGAGACCCTTAATGACAGGGATCCAGTATGCATATGCAGATCCTTGGGCACACAGCTGCACATAGGATCATAAGAACCTTATATACTGATTTTCTTTATAATTTAAAAATGTCTAGCATTGTTAAATTAAAGCTCTAGATTACAATGTAATTTAGAAATGTTAAAAAAGTAAATAATAATACTTTACAATACATAAAAGGTTAATTTGTAATTTTCTACATAAATATGTAGCTAATAGTGTATTTCTATTTGCCTTTGCCAGAGCTATGTAGACATATTATTTACTTTTATCCTCAAAACCCTTTGAGTTAGTTACTGAAGCAAGAATCTGGTCATACCAGTTCAAACTCAATTTTTAATATTGATTATTACATTTTCAATGTGGGCACTTACACTTTGCAAATCAGCAAATTCTTTGAATCAGGTTTTGATTTTTTGTTGTTATGTTGATTGTTTCTACACTTGAGAAAATGATGGAGATAATAATGCAGATTAAATGTAAAAAAATGTGCCCTGTTTTTTTTAAGAGCTGGTTCCTAAACATTTATCAGCACAACCCTGTACTGAATGCATTATCATTATCATTTTACAGATGAGGAAAATGAGAATAAAAGATTTTAAGAGAATTGACAAGGATCACATAAAATATAAGTATTGCAAACATGGTCTGAACCCTCTTCTTTCCAAACTCTAAATCTAACACTTCTACCTCTGAAGGATATCATTAATAATCTAATAAAAGCCTTTCATTTTACAGAGAAGGAAACTGAAGTTTCTAGAAATGGAGTGAGTTGCTAATGTTACCAATGTGTACTAATTCAAAAGGAAAAACATGTCAATATTTCAAGAAATATTTAAAAAATTAATGTAGACCTGTTCCTCTAGGCCCAGAAAATAGAACTAAGGACTAAATGTAAATTACTAAGAAAAAAATAAAACCCTAATGTATTAGAAATTACCATAGTAATCACAGCTATCATAAAACAGTATAGGTTGTCTTGAGAAGACACTGATTGCTTCACATTAGAAATCTTCAAATAAATGCTGAATAACAACTTGTGGTTGGTGTTTTAGGGGACTCTTGGTCAGGTATGTTTGAAATAGATGTCATGTCATATGAGGATTAATTGAAAGAACTGGTGGCATTTAGCCTAGAGAAGAGAAGATTTGGGGAGAGGAAGAAAGAGTCTTCAAGCATTTTAAGGAATGTCATATTTTTTTTGTTGTTGGTCATCTACAGAAGAAAGAAAGATTTACAATGAATGGAACTTGAAAAAATGAAAATTTAAATTTGATTTGAGAAAAATGTTCCTAAATACTTTAATAGTATTATGAAATGGAGTGAACTGACTCAGAAGAAACTGGGTTCCCTCTCACAGCAAATCCTTATGCAAATGCTTGTTCACCACCTGTTAGCTATGTTATGGTCAAAATATTTTTGTGTTTTAATGGATAAGTTGGACTGGCTGGCCTATGATATCCTTTCTAACTCTGAGATTCTGTGAGTAGGCTTATATGTAGATGGGCCAAATGATTAAAAGATATTCATTGTGAATCAATCCAAACATAAAGAGTACCCAACAGAAAGATTAAGGCATTTCATAATCCGTTTAATGTCATTCACTTCTAAATACACAACAAACATTTTTTCACCATGTTAAATATACAGTAGTATTTCAATTACTGGCTGATTGCACACATAACTAATTGCAGTTGCATCACCATCATTATTGTGACTTTGATTTATTTTTGTCTTTGCTTTCAATATTTTCTGTGTGCCACAACATCCAATAATTTAAATTGATTGCAAATGAGACAGCAGATGTACAAATGACTCTGTGATTCTATGAAATGCCAGGCACAGGAGGGTGAAGGCTGTAAAGGCATGAGTGTTATTTAACATTTCTTGACTACTTAGTAGAGGAAAATGAAGTTCTTTCATTATCAGGCATTCTTCTTAGCAAAAGAAAATCCATATTTATGTCACTTTGCAAATTAGTTGAAGAATTGAAGTCAAGAAAAGTAGTAACTTTTTGGAATGCCAAAAGGAATTAAAGTCATCTAAAACAATCTAGGTTATCAAATAAAAGAAAATGATGATCTATATCATTGGTAGAAGCAAAAATAATGACCTGAACATTACAAAATATTTAAATATGAGTTAACTAATGTTCAGCTGATAATTTTAAAAAAAACCCATAAAATTCTTTTTCACCTTTTCTCTTGTTTTAGAAAACTGCATGTGATTAACTTCTCCCCATCAAAAACCATTTCTGTCCCAACTTTTACATGTAACTGGAGTTGGGCTGTGTAAAAGAAGGTGACCAACTCTTCTCATAATAGCTATAAGAGACAACTTTGGCAGATTAGCATATCCAACATAAAGGCAGCTGAATAAATATTTAATACCAAATGAAACTGAATGGAAAATTGAACAATTAAAGCAGAGGCTGTCTTTAACTAGGGCTATTTCATGCTCTTTCAAGAATTGAAGGGTCCATGTAATTAAACAATTTAATATGTTATGTTATAGAAATTTCTTAATTGACAGAAATGACCAAATCTAATTAGTTATTCAGAAATATTATACTTTTATTATTTGTTGTTTAGTTGTTTTCAGTTGTCTGACTCTTCATGGCCCCATTTGGGATTATCATGGTAAAGATAATGAAGTAGTTTCCTGCTTCCTTCTCTAACTCATTTAACAGATGAGGAAACTGAGGTGAACAGGCCTTAGGTCACACAGCTCATTAAGTGTCTGAGACTGGATTTGAACTCAGGTCTTACTGATTCCAGGTTTGCAGTGTTATCCACTTTGTTACCTGACTGCTCTCAAATGATATACACATAAATTATGAGCTGCTAATTTTGGTTTTTAAAAATATCAGCAATATTAATATGAAAAGGCAAATTCCTGCTATTTATAATTCAATTAGGAAATACTATTTATCTTAACTTTATGAAGAAAGTTTTAAAAATCAACTAGTTCTCCTAGTGACCATATATGAAGGAAGAGATTTATATTCTGTATTTTTCCAAATTTTACTGTTATTTCAGAATTCTCTTTGTAGGTTCCTTCTACTGATTCATTTTCTCCTCTTAATATTGATTCATATTTTTCTCATTGTATTCTTCATATTTGGCATTTGGAATAATATTCCAAAATTAAAATATGTAAAACACTGAAAATGGTTCCTATATTCTGTGATGAATAAAAATTTGAGAAACATAGTTTCTGGGTAATTTAAGCATTGTATTAATAATGCCAGCAGGTGATTAATAAAAGAATGGTCATTTAATCATCTCTGTCAGACCAAAGACAGTCATGATGGCAGACTCATAGTTCACATACCTATCAAAACAGTAGGTGGTTAATCAAACAACAATCAAATCTAATTGGTTAACTTAATTGGACATGGGGTATATTAAAATGAAAGGTTAAGTGTCTCTACAGAGAGACTACTCATAGCTTTAGGTTATCAATTAATAGAATATATACCCCTTTCAATGGAGCAAGACTGAGTGATCCCTGGACAAAGTGATTATCATTACACAGACCACCCAGAACCTTCAACTATATAGAGAAAAGAATTTGTCTCCATCCAAGCTTGAGTAGAACACAATGGTTTTCCTGAAGCTAGATTAAATCCCTTGCATGTATGGGTAGATTCTGACAAGAGGAAGAGAGTTTATGCAATCACATTCAGTAATGTCCTCAAGAATAATGGGATTTTTTTGTTTTTTGTTTTTTTGCTTTTTTATGAGGCTATTGTAGTTAAGTGACTTGCCCAGGGTCATACAGCTAGGAAGTGTCAAGTGTCTGATTCCGGATTTGAACTCAGGTCCTTCTGAATCCAGAGCCAGTGCTTTATCCACTGTGCTACCTAGGTGCCCCAAAAGAGATTTTTTAAAATGAAGAATTTCAAAGAGGGTGAGAGCCTCTGAATCTTCCTAAGATATTGGTTTAACAAATTAAAGAAGATTCAATATACCTATAATCTCTACATAGAGGTAAGCATTATATTACTCCCTTTTTCATGAAGAATAAAGTTTCAACAAGTGGTTATTCCAATATCATCCCATAGATAGTAATCAAGTAAAGGAGGCCAGATTATGGGATAGATGTCAATTTGGTACCACAGGAAGATTTTTTTTTTAATTTTTAGTGAGGCAATTGGGGTTAAGTGACTTGCCCAGGGTCACACAGCTAGTAAGTGTTAAGTGTCTGAGGCCGGATTTGAACTCAGGTACTCCTGACTCCAGGGCCGGTGCTCTATCCACTGCGCCACCTAGCTTCCCCAGGAAGATTTTACCAATGCTTCTGTTTTAAAAACAAAACAACCTTTTCCTAATGTACTGGTTTATTAGCTACATGGTGACAAGTCAAAGTGATTCTAACAATACATGAGAAAAGTGTTTTTATGCTCTAGAGTTCATGTCTTGAGAGACTTAAGAAAATTGAACCCATTAAGTACACAAAACATGCCATTACAGTGAGGGGAAAAATTATAAAAGACATTATACCTTAGTAATTCATTTCAAATCCTACATATAAAAATCTATTTTGCCTAGGAAATAATCTTCAGTTAAGTCAAGCAGGAAATGGAAGGGAAAGACATTGTTCTCAACATGGGGTCTGACTACTTGTTCTCCACGTAATTATTCTATCAAATGACAATCTTCATAATTTTTTGTCTGCAAGGTATAATTAAAAAATAAGAATTTGCTATTTTTTATTCTTATTCAAAAACATGAAAACTGAAATACAAAAATAAGTTAGCTGTACAAAACCATGGAATGATTTAGTGACAATATGATGTTTAATTTATCTTACCCTAAAGTTATGACTCCTAATCTTCAGTTCTGTACACCAGAGTTGTCAAACTCACTGTTGCTGGCTAATAAAACCTCCCTAATGTGTCAAACAAGATTAAAAAATAATTTGGAATTGATAAATGGTCAAAGGATATGAAGAGGCAGTTTGCAAACAAAGAAACCAAAGCTATTTATCGTCATATGGAAAAATGCTCTACATTACTTCTGATCAGAAAAATGTAAATTAAAACAAATCTGAGGTGCCACATCATACCTTAGATACCACCTCACATATCAAAGTGACTAATATAACAAAAAAAAACCCAACTGTTGGATGTTGGAGAGGATGTGGGGAAACTCTCACACTAATCCACTCTTGCTGGAGTTATGAACTTATCCACCCATTCTAGAGGGTAATTTGGAACTATGCACAAAGAGCTATCAAACCATGCATACCCTTTAATCCAGCAATACCACCACTAGGTTTATTTCCTATAGACATCCCAAAAAAGAGAAAAAGACCCATTTGTACTGTAGGGGCCAAATTTAATATGGGGAGAGTTAATTGGGTGGCTCACCATAATATTGGGGTTCAGAAAATAATGAGAGACCTCTAGGTCCATAGTTTCCTCCCCTCCAGACTGCTTTTTCAGTTATTTCACCCAGGCCAATAAGAAGGGAGATTAAGAACCTCTTTTCCACAAACAAATCAGGTTTTATTTAATGGCAATAAAATACACAGCAAAGGTGAAATTAATAAAGTCAAGGAAAAGGGAATAGGGAAACAGGAAAATGGATGATCTCCCTGGCTCTAGCTAGGGCTGTCTCAAACCCAAACTCACTTTCAGCTCAGCTAATTCAAAGGGCTGGATTTAACTCACCACCAGGGGTCCATAATTTCTATGGGAGTCAGCAGCCAGAATCTAGTTCACTCCAAATGCTCCTCTAAGGCCAGAGAGAGACCAAGAGTGCATCAGCCACTTCCTGTTGGGGTCCCTTTTTCTACCTCCTCCAAAGGGGAGGTCTTTCAAGTAGTGTGGCTGAGACTGGTTCGCAGCTGATGACATAGTCCACAGCCTCTGAGGACACTACTTCTTAGGGTTGGCCAAGTTAAACTAGTTTAGCAGTTCAGGCCAGGTGTGGCTCAAATCTAATCATCTTTAAGTGGGTACTTAGTAGTTTCTCATTCACACCCAGTTCAAACACTACTAGATCAATCAAGTCAGACCCCTGGGTGTCTGCAAATTACATTATTTTGCCACATTTCCCCAGGTGTTTCTTCAAGGAACAAGGAATGTTTCCTTGATGAAACAGTACAAAAATATTTATAGCAGTTCTTTTCGCAGTGGCTAAGAATTGGAAATCAAAGGAATGCCCATCAATTGGGGAATGGCTAAACAAGCTGTGGTATATTACTGCGATGAAATATTATTTTGCTATAAGATAAGCAGGATGATCTCAGAAAGGCCTGCAAAGACTTATATAAACTGATGTATAGTGAAGTGAGCTGAACCAGAGAAATGTTGTGCACAGTGACAGAAATATTGTTTGATGAAGAACTGTGAACGACTTAACTATTATCAGTAATACAATGATCCAAGACAATCCCAAAGAACTCATACTATCCAGCTCCAAAGAAAAAACTGATATTGATTGAAAACAGACTGAAGCATGCTATTTTTCACTTTCATTTTTCCACTTTTTCTTTTTTTTGAGTTTTCTTTTATACAAAATTACTAATATGGTAGTGTTTTACATAATTGCAATTGTATAATCTATATCTGATTGCGTATTGCCCCAGGGTGAGAGGAGGAAAAGGAGGGAAGGAAATCCTGGACTCCTAATTGGTAGGAGTTATCTATATCTGGTCCATACTTAGTGCTCTATGGCCAACTTCACAATATTTTCAAGTGGGCATATAGTTCATCTTTGCCCCATCGACCTTCAGCTTACTATCTTTACCTCTGGAAACAATAATCCAATTAAAATTACCATTTCTAGAAGGAATGATCCAGTAAGTACTCATATGGCTTTAGTCTATTTTTTCCTAAATTATTTATATTAAAGCAATAGAGGAAAAAAAATAATGACCTTATTTGCTTGTCTGTCTGACTGCTATTAGGTACAATATATATGGGACTAAAATTAGGCTGAACCATTTTCATATATCCTAACAAACTATAATTTGCAAATTAGCAAATGTAATCAAAACCTCCTTGTGTTTTTATGCATTGTCTGTGGAAGAAAACTATAAACCTTTCCACCTTCCATACCCAATGGTATATTTCAAACTAAATTATATCCCATTTTTGGTTTTTGAGAGACATTTCATGGTCAAAGAGTTATTTCTGCAATGCAGAAAATGCTAATTAATTTTTATAGTAATGAAGATAACATTGGTAATCACTTTGGAGAACCCATTAGTCAGTGTAAAAAAAAATAGTATCTTGCTGGATAAAATAGAAAGATAGGTTATAAACTTGGAGTCATTATGCAGTCAAAAGGAGATCATTTGGGACAGCTAGGTTGTGCAGTGAATATAGCACTGGCCCTGGATTCAGTCGTACCTGAGTTCAAATCCAACCTCAGATATTTGACCCTAACTAACTGTGTGACCCTGGGCAGGTCACTTAATACTCACTGCCAGAGAGAGAGAGAGAGAGAGAGAGAGAGAGAGAGAGAGAGAGAGAGAGAGAGCACTCAAAAATAATCAAATAGCAGAACAAAATTCTACTTTTCAGAAAACATATCCTATTCCAGCAGGAGAATAGCAATTGTCTCTAATGGGTACAATGAACCTACCTGACAAATGCTCTTGTGTCAGGTTTTCTGGCTTAGGTGAAACTGTGACATTGTATATTTCTACAAGTTTCCCCAATTGATTCAGCCCATAAAACAATTTACATAATAACAAAATTGCAAAGAAAAACAATTTTGAAAGACTTAATTACTCTGATCAATGCAATGTCTATACCAGGAGATCAGTGATGAAGTATACTAGCCACCTTCTAACAGGGAGGCAATGGACTCAAGGTTTGGAATGAAACATATTTTTGTATATGACCAGTGCTGGAATTTTTTTTTTTTTGCTTAACTATGTACATTTGCTGCAAAGAAAATTTTATTTATTTAGTTTTACCAAAAGAAGATATAAGATGATTGAAAATTCTTATTGTTGATACCAGACATCACTAATCAGGTCCCTGGCCAAAACTAGTAGTACATGAAACAAAGCCTTTGTGGTGTTTGTGAGATGGGCATTCCTTGTGAAAGCTATCCAGTCTGTCTTGTTCCAATGATACTCAGAGGTAATAGTCTACCTTAATTGAAGAGGATGGTATATGAAGCAAAAGGGAGATCACTTTTAATTTCCCACACATTGCAACTTACCTCAAGTTCAGGCTATTCCATAGTACTATGAATCTTCAATGACTACTTTGTCTCTATATGAAACTTCCCAATGAATAACCAGAATTCCTATGTGTATATAAAATTGGAGATCAGAAGTCTAACAAAAAATGGTTGCCTGCACTTTGTTCTGCCTGCAAACACCAAAAATCCAGGAATTATCTAATAGTGTTACTTGGATAACATACAGAACTTTTATTGTTAGTCCAGATACAATCTTTTTTTTATGGGCTCCCTAGTGCCATATTTCCCCGTAGTATTCTAGCTTTTGATAATATCTTTTGCTGGTCTCCTGAAACACAGTTATAGAAAAACCTAAAGATAAAATGACAGTATAAGCTTGAAAAGGTCAGGAACTATTGCAAAGCATTGGGGTTTGGTGGAAGTTGGTAGGGGGGGGTAGGTGTAGGAGACACTTTCTTCTTCTGCAGAGCTTCTGCCATATTTAAGTTCAACTTCATTCCCTAAAGCCTAGAGGATCATCCTAAGATGTAACTGGTTGTTCTTTGATGTAATAATCAACACAAAAATGATGGAAGACCTCCTATACCACTGATTGGATGGAACATTATTGAAAAGGAACCAATATTATTATGATAAAATTGTTTATTGTTATTATTATATTGAATTGTCATAAATAATATATTTTTATTTTCTTAGAATTGCATATCACAATAATATTAAGAAATAACTATTCAATTAATAAATGTAAGAATATCTTAAAGGGGTTTGCAAAGTGTCAATTTAATCAGAATTGACCACAAATTAGGTGGTTTCTATGGGCCAGGCACAGGGACAACAACAATAATGAAATAGCCTCTTTCTTCAAGGAACTTACATTCTATAAGGGTTGTACATCATAGACATAAAAGTGTTTTATGAGAGGAAAACCAAAGGTTAGGACAGAAACAATTGTGATGGAGGGAGGAATTGGAGTATGCTTCATGAAGAAAGTGGTCCTTGGACTGAATCTACAGGAAAATAAGTCTGATGAAAGGCAGAGAAGAAGAGGTAGTTTGTTTGAAGCACAAATAACTTTGGTGAATGCAGGCAGAGGATAGAACATCAGGTTGAGGGAATTACTAGCTTTCAATCTGTTATTATGCAGAGTTTAAAAAGGACAGTAATGCATAATAAGATGGGGGAAGTAGGAGTCAGATGGGTGGGCTTAAAAGCTAAGTTAGAGAGTATAGAAAATGGAAAGGAATTAATAGGTTTTGAATTGGGAAGTGACATAGGGTTTTGCCTTAAGAAATTTATTTTATGGACTGGTTTTGGACAAATTAGAAAGGGGAGATACTGAAAGCAGTTTGAAGAGACTCAAATAAATTATACCATTTTATGGTCCAAGTAAGAAGTGATGAGATCATAAGGAACTAAATTAGTGCAGTAGCTGTTTCAGTGGATAGAAGCAAACTTATGTAAGAGATTGTGGAGGTCATGACTGGGAAGTTGATCATGCAATACCTGATAGCGTATCCCAACTCATAAAGCAGCAGCTCAATAGGATGTCTTTCTCTTAGTTAATGTAATTGATGGCTCTTCATTCTCTATAAATGTAGCTCACAGGTCCCACTAATGTAATTCTCTGTAACAGCTAGCTGGAGGATATGTTTACTTGAAAGAAAAAGCATTTAATAAAATGACTCAGTAAGAAAACGAAGAACAAATCATTTTCTAATTCAAAATATTTGTCCCATAAACATAAGGTATATTTTCTGACATATATATATATATATATATATATATGTGTGTGTGTGTGTGTGTGTGTGTGTGTGTGGTAAGTGTGAAAACACTTTGATGACACATGTAGAAAGGTAGACACTTAAAGATCATATGTGGTCAGATGGACATGTGGAGAAGTTCAGGAAGAGGCTGGATAACTGCTTGTCAAGGGAAGGGAAGGGAAGGGAAGGGAAGGGAAGGGCAGGGCAGGGCAGGGCAGGGCAGGGCAGGGCAGGGCAGGGCAGGGCAGGGAAGGGAAGGGAAGGGAAGGGAAGGGAAGGGAAGGGAAGGGAAGGGAAGGGAAGGGAAGGGAAGGGAAGGGAAGGGAAGGGAAGGGAATAGGAATGACTTTTAAGTATGGCATGGAATAGGCTGTGAGTTAGGAAGATAACATAGTAGTTCTGCTAAGAGTATAGAGGTTCTGAACTAAAGGGAAATTTGGGTTAGTGGAGAGAAGGAATGATTTGTAAGAAATTATGAGATTAGTTAGCAGCTACGTGGCACAGTGGATAAAGCATTGGCCCTGGATTCAGGAGGACCTGAATTCAAATCCAGCCTCAGACACTTGACACTTACTAGCTGTGTGACCCTGGACAAGTCACTTAATCATCATTGCCCTGAAAAAAAAAAGAAATTATTAGATTAGTAAAGGTAAAATTTGGCATCTGACTGTATATGGTGGTTGAGGGAGAATGTGGAGTGAAGGATAATGTCAGCTTATAAACCTGTGAGATTAGAGAAATGGTGGCCCCATTGAAAGAAGTTCAGTATAGGGAGGGGTTTTGGGGAAAAGATGATTTCTTTGGGCTTAGTTTTTTCTCTTATTACTTATGCATTCTTAGTTCATGCCTTGGGGTTTATCAATTAGACACCTCATATTAGTTTATAGTGATTATGATATGTATTTCTTATTTACTATTTACCTTACAAAATACCAAATAGCAATGATGATTCTAGGTTTTCCAAATTTTAAACTTTAAGTCTCTTCTATTCTCCCAAGTAGACAGTGAGTAAAGCAAGGATATTTTCTCTGTTATATTTTCAGCTGAATAACTAGTCCATTCAAAAGCACATGGGGCCACTAAGAGTAGCCTCATATTCATGGACAAGATTTTCTTTTTTTTTGGCTGGAAGAAGAGGGGCTAATTATGTCTGTTTTGAGGTTCTGATTTTGAGTTGAACATAAAATAACCAGAAGAAAATACATATTGGGGGGCAGCTAGGTGGCACAGTGGATAAAGCACCGGCCCTGAATTCAGGAGGACCAAGTTCAAAGCCATCTTCAGACACTTAACACTTACTGGCTGTGTGAACCTGGGCAAGTCACTTAACCCCTAATTGCATCTCAAAAAAAAAAAAAGAAAATATATATCAGGAAATTAATAATGTATTACGGGTTTTCAGGAGGATATTCAGAACCATATATGTAAGTTTTGTGGTCACCTTCATAGGTGACTTGAACTGAAGGTATCTGATAAGATTTCTTTTCTTCTTTTTTTTTTTTAATAATTTTATTTTTATTTTTAGGTGAGGCAATTGGGGTTACGTGACTTGCCCAAGGTCACACAGCTAGTAAGTGTCAAGTGTCTGAGGCTGGATTTGAACTCAGGTCCTCCTCACTTCAGGGCCAGTGCTCTATCCACTGCAGCACTTAGCTGTCCTGAAAAGATAACTTTTTTTTTTAATTAATAAAGTATTTTTTTTTCTGTTACATGTAAAGATAGTTCTCAACTTTTGTTTATACAAGCTTTACAATTTCAGATTTTTCTCCCTCCCTCCCCTCCCTCCCCCCTCCCATAGACAGCAGGTAATCTGATATAGGTTATATATATATATATATATATATATATATATATATATATATATATATATATACACATAATAACATTAAACATATTAATGCGTTAGTCATGTTAATAAGAGAAAAAATCAGAGCAATGATGAAAAACCTCAAAATAGAAAAAAAACAACAGCATCAAAAACAAAAGAAACAGTATGGTTCATTCAGCATCTATACTCCGCAGTTCTTTTTTTTTTTTCCCCCTTGGATTTGGAGATCCTCTTCCATAACAAGTTCCCTGGAACTCTTCTATGCCATTGCATTGGTGCGAAGAATATAGTCCATCACAGTAGATCAACACTCAGTGTTGATGATACTGTGTACAATGTTCTTCTGGTTCTGCTCATCTCACTCATCATCAGCTCACGCAAGACCCTCCTGGTTTCTCTGAACTCCTCCTGCTCATCATTTCTTACAGCACAATAGTATTCCATTGTATTCATATACCACAACTTGTCCAGCCATTCCCCAATTGATGGGCACCCCCTCAGCTTCCAATTCCTTGCCACCACATAAAGAGCAACTATAAATATTTTTGTACATGTGGGTCCCTTTCCCCTTTCCATGATTTCTTTGGGAAAAAGACCCAAAAGTGGTATTGCTGGGTCAAAGCATATGCACAGCTTTGTAGCCCTTTGGGCATAATTCCAAATTGCTCTCCAGAATGGTTGGATCAGTTCACAGCTCCACCAAGAATGGATTAGTATTCCCATTTTCCCACAGCTTCTCCAACATTTATTATTTTCCTTTTTTGTCATTTTAGCCAATCTGACAGGTGTCAGGTGGTACCTCAGAGTTGTTTTTATTTGCATCTCTCTAATCATTAGAGACTTAGAGCATTTTTTCATATGGGAATAGATAGCCTTGGTTTCTTCATCAGAAAACTGCCTGTTCATATCCTTTGGCCATTTCCCAATTGGGGAATGACTTGGGTTCTTATAAATTTGATTTAGTTCCCTATATATTTTAGAGATGAGGCCTTTATCAGAAATATTGGCCTCAAAAATTGTTTCCCAGCTTTCTGCTTCCCTTCTAATTTTGGATGCATTGCTTCTGTTTGTACAAAAATTTTTTAATTTAATGTAAGCAAAATCATCCATTTTGCATTTTATAATATACTCTATTTATTGTTTGGTCAAAAACTGTTTTCCTTTCCAAAGATGTGATAGGTAGACTATTCCTTTCTCTCCTAATTTACCTATGGTATCACCTCTTATGTCTAAATGGTGTATCCATTTTGACCTTATTTTAGTATAAGGTGTAAGATGTTGGTCTATGCCTAATTTCTGCCATATTATCTTCCAGTTTTCCCAGCAGTTTTTGTCAAATACTGAGTTCCTATCCCAGAAGCTGGAGTCTTTGGGTTTATCAAACACTACATTACTAGTGTCATTTACTACTGCATTTCCTGAGCCTAGACTATTCCATTGATCTACCACTCTATTTTTTAGCCAGTACCAGATAGTTTTGATGACTGCCGCTTTATAGTAAAGCTCCAGGTTTGGTACCGCTAACCCACCTTCCTGTGCATTTTTTTTCATTATTTCCCTGGATATTCTTGATATTTTGTTTTTCTAGATGAATTTTGTTATTATTTTTTCTAGCTCTATAAAATAATTTTTAGGTAGTCTGATTGGTATGGCACTGAATAAGTAAATTAATTTAGGCAGTATTGTCATTTTTACTATATTAGCTCTGCCTATCCATGAGCAATTGATATCTTTCCAATTATTTAGATCTGATTTGATTTGTATGAAGAGTGTTTGGTAGTTGTGTTCATAGAGTTCCTGTGTTTGTCTTGGCAAGTAGACTCCCAAGTATTTTATATTATCTACTGTTACTTTAAATGGAATTTCTCTTTCTATCTCTTACTGCTGGACATTGTTGGTCATGTATAGAAATGCTGATGATTTATGTGGATTTATTTTATATCCTGCAACTTTGCTAAAGTTGGTAATTGTTTCAAGTAATTTTTGAGTTGATTCTCTAGGATTCCTTAAGTATACCATCATATCATCTGCAAAGAGTGATAGTTTTGTTTGCTCCTTGCCTATTCTAATTCCTTTAATTCCTTTCTCTTCTCTGATTGTTAAAGCTAACATTTCTAGGACAATATTAAATAATAGGGGTGATAATGGACATCCCTGTTTGACCCCTGATCTTATTGGGAAGGCCTCTAATTTATCTCCATTGCATATAATACTTGCTGATGGCTTTAGGTAGATACTGTTTATTATTCTAAGAAAAGCTCCCCCTATTCCTAAACTCTCTAGTGTTTTTATTAGGAATGGGTGTTGTATTTTGTCAAAAGCTTTCTCTGCATCTATTGAGATAATCATATGATTTTGGTTGGTTTTCTTATTGATGTGGTTGATTATGTTAATAGTTTTCCTAATGTTGAACCAGCCCTGCATTCCTGGTATAAATCCCATCTGGTCATAGTGTATTTTCCTGGTGATCACTTGCTGTAATCTCCTTGCTAATATCTTATTTAAGATTTTAGCATCAATATTCATTAGGGAAATTGGTTTATAATTTTCTTTCTCTGTTTTTGCTTTGCCTGGTTTTGGTATCACCACCATATTTGTGTCATAAAATGAATTTGGTAGAACTGCTTCTTCACCTATTTTTCCAAATAATTTGTATAATATTGGAATTAATTGTTCTTTAAATGTTTGGTAAAATTCACCCGTAAACCCATCTGGCCCTGGGGATCTTTTCTTAGGGAGTTCATTAATGGCTTGTTCAATTTCTTTTTCTAATATGGGTTTATTTAAGGATTTTATTTCCTCTTCAGTTAACCTGGGCAGTTTGTATTTTTGTAAATATTCATACATTTCATTTAGATTGTCAAATTTATTGGCACACAGTTGGGCAAAATAATTCCTAATTATTGATTTAATTTCCACTTCATTGGTGGTAACATCCCCTTTTTCATTTTTGATACTGGTAATTTGGTTTTCTTCTTTCTTTTTTAAATCAAATTAACCAATATTTTATATATTTTATTGTTTTTTTTTTTGTGGGGCAATGGGGGTTAAGTGACTTGCCCAGGGTCACACAGCCAGTAAAGTGTCAAGTGTCTGAGGCCGGATTTGAACTCAGGAACTCCTGAATCCAGGGCCGGTGCTTTATCCACTGCGCCATCTAGCCGCCCCTTATTTTATTGTTTTTTTCTTAAAACCAGCTCTTAGTTTTATTGATTAATTCTATAGTTTTTTTTGCTTTCAATCTTATTAATTTCTCCTTTGATTTTCAGGATCTCTAATTTAGTATCTAATTGGGGATTTCTAATTTGTTCTTTTTCTAGCTTTTTAAGTTGTGTGCCCAATTCATTAATCTCCTCTTTCTCTTTTTTATTCATGTAAGAATTTAGAGCTATAAATTTTCCCCTAAGCACTGCTTTGGCTGCATCCCATAGATTTTGGTATGTTGTCTCATTATTGTCATTTTCTTGGATATAGTTATTGAGTGTTTCTATGATTTCTTGTTTGGCCCATTCATTCTTTAGAATGAAATTATTTAGTTTCCAATTGATTTTCATTCTACTTTCCCATGGCTCTTTCTTACATGTAATTTTTATTGCATCATGATCTGAAAAGGATGCATTTACTATTTCTGCCTTTCTACATTTAACTACGATGTCTTTGTGCCCTAATACATGGTCAATTTTTGAAAATATGCCATGTACTGCTGAGAAAAAGGTATATTCCTTTCTATCCCCATTCCATTTTCTCCAGACATCTATCATGTCTAATTTTTCCAGTAATCTATTCACTTCTTTCTTATTCATTTTTCGGCTAGATTTATCTAATTCTGAGAGGGGGAGATTCAGATCCCCCACTAGTATAGTATTACTGTCTAATTCCTCTTGTAACTCATTTAACTTCTCCTCTAAGAACTTGGATGTTATACCACTTGGCTCATACATATTCAATATTGATATTACTTCATTATCTATAATAGCTTTAAGCAAGATGTAATTTCCTTCCTTGTCTCTTTTAATGAGATCTATTTTTGCCTGCACTTTGTCTGAGATAAGGATTGCTACCCCGGCTTTTTTTACTTTAGCTAAAGCATAATGTATTCTGCTCCAGCCTTTTACCTTTACTCTGTGTGTATTTCTCTGCTTCAAATGTGTTTCTTTTAAACAGAATATTGTAGGATTCTGGTTTTTAATCCACTCCGCAATTCACTTCCACTTTATAGCAGAGATCATCCCATTCACATTCACAGTTATTATTACTGACTGTCTATTCCCCTCCATTCTATTTACCCCCTTTTTACTTTCCCCCCTTCTTTCACCCTATTCCTCCTCACCGATGTTTTACTTCTTACCCCTGCCTCCCCTAATCTGCCCTCCCTTTTTATCACCTCCCTCTCTTTTCTTTACCCTTTTCTCCCTTGCTTTTGTCCTCCCTTCTATCAGTCTCCCCTTTCCCTTCGCGTTTTGCTTCCCTAAAGAGTGAGTTAAGTTTCTTTATCCCAATGAATGTATATGTTATTCCCTCTTTGAATCAAATCTAATGAGAATAGGGTTGAAACAATGTTCACCCCTCCTTTCTTTCCCTCTATTGTAATAGTTTTTTTTCACCTCTCCATATGATATAATTCATCCCCTTCCACCTCCCCTTTCCTCTCCCCCCCACAGACTCCCTTTTTAACCCCTTAATTTTTTTTTGTATAATCACATCAAAGACAATTTATATTTATACCCTCTGTGTAAAGTCCTTCTCTCTGCCCAAATACATTTACAGTTTTTAAGAGTTATGAGTATTATCTTCCCATGTTGGGATATAAACAGTTTAACCTAATAGGGTAACCTTTTTTTTTTCCCCGTTTACCTTTTTAAATTTCTCTTGAGTCTTGTATGTTAAGATCGAATTTTCTAATCAGTTCTGGTCTTTTCACCAGGAAAGACTGAAAGTTCCCAATGTCATTGAATGTCCATCTTTTCCCCTAAAAGAAAATGCACATTTTTGCTGGGTAATAGATTCTTGGCTGCAATCCAAGCTCCTTTGCCTTCTGGAATATCATATCCCAAGCCTTGCAGTCCTTTAATGTTGAAGCTGCCAGGTCCTGAGCAATCCTGACTGTGGCTCTATGATATTTAAATTGCTTCTTTCTGGCTGCTTGGAGTATTTTCTCCTTCACCTGACAATTCTGGAATTTGGCTACAATATTCCTTGGAGTTTTCCTTTTGGGGTCTCTTTCAGGAGGTGATCGGTGGATTCTTTCAATGATGATTTTATCCTCTGATTCTTTGATATCAGGGCAGTTCTCCTTAATAATTTCCTGGAATATGGTGTTTAGATTCTTTTTCTGGTCATGGCTTTCAGGCAGTCCAATGATTCTCAGATTATCTCTCCTTGATCTGTTTTCCAGGTCAGTTGTCTTTCCAATGAGGTATTTCACATTTTCTTCTATTTTTTCATTCTTTTGATTCTCCTTGACTGATTCCTGGTGTCTAATGGATTCCTTATCTTCCAAGTATCCAATTTTACTTTTTAAGGCATTGTTTTCTTCAGTAAGGTTATGCACCTTTTTTTCCATTTGGCCAAGTGAATTTTTTAAGGCAGTGTTTTCTTCAATGAGATTATGCACCTTTTTTTCCATTTGGCCAACTGAATTTTTTAAGGCATTGTTTTCTTCAGTGAGATTATGCACCTTTTTTTCCATTTGGCCAACTGAATTTTTTAAGGCATTGTTTTCTTCAGTGAAATTTTGTACTTTTTTTTACATTTGGCCAGATGAATTTTTTAAGGCATTGTTTTCTTCAGTGAAATTTTGCACTTTTTTTCCATTTGGCCAGATGAATTTTTTAAGGAATTGTTTTCTGCAGTCAATCTTTGTGCTTCCTTTTCCAAGCTGCTGATTCTTTTTTCATAGTTTTCTTGTTTTGCTTTCATTTCTCTCCCCATTTTTTCTTCTACCTCTCTCAATTGATTTTTAAAATCCTTTTTGAGCTCTTCCAGGAAGGCTTTTTGTTCTTGAGACCAATTCACCTTCCCTCATGAGGCTTCACATGTAGGTAATTTGAGAGTATTGTCCTCATCTGAGTTTGCGTTGGCTTCTTCCCTATTGATACAGAAGCTTTCAATGGAGAGGGCTCTTTTTTGCTTCTTACTCATTATTGTAGCTTATTTATTTTTTAAGTTGAGGTCTGTTTTGGGGCACTAGTGTCCCTGTTTTGGGCTTCTTGTGCAGGGGGATAGGTGCTGTGTGACTGGCTTTTTACTCTGAGGCCTTTTTGGTGTGTGGAGATCCCCAGCCCTGCACTTCCTGTCTGGGTGTGCTCGGCCAGCCAGGTGCCCGCTCCCAGCATCCATTCCCGCCTGACCCGTTCGTGGCCCTCCCGGCCGGTGCAGGTAGGTTTTTCCACTGTCCTTCTTGGCCACCAGATTTTTGAACCAGGTTCCAGGGGC
This sequence comes from Dromiciops gliroides, assembly GCF_019393635.1. Lineage (NCBI taxonomy): Eukaryota > Metazoa > Chordata > Mammalia > Microbiotheria > Microbiotheriidae > Dromiciops > Dromiciops gliroides. The sequence goes on along the minus strand of NC_057863.1, from coordinate 134,400,371 downwards.
CTCAGTTGTTTGGCAGTGGCCCACAGCTCCTGCTGAGTTGCCCTGACCCCCTCAGCGCTGGGTTGCTGCCTTTCGCTGGGCCTCCCTTTTGCCCGAGTCAGACCGACCTTTTCCTGAAGTCTTCTAAATTATCTCTGGTTGGAGGACTGTGTCTCTCTGTCCCTTTGCAGGTTCTGTAGTTTCAGAATCCTTCCAGAAGCTTTATTTAATGTTCTTTTTGAGGGAACAGAAGGAGAGCTCAGGCAGCTTGCGGCTTCCTCTCCGCCATCTTGGCTCCGCCCCCCCCCATGAGATTTCTAAGAGAGTGAATGTAGATAAAAAAGAAATGAGGAAAAGTCAAGATGACAGAATCCTAGACAATACAAAATTTGGTGGTTCAGGGGATATTCAGTAATGGAGAAGGCATGCAGGAAAGAGTAGAGCCAGGAACACTGTAAATATTAAAATAACCAAAATGACTCTATTTTATAAAGTCCCTTCATCTAGTCTTTGGTTCTGATCTACCTCAAGGTACTTTCTCTTTTTATGGCCCTAAATGTGTTGCAATAGTCAACATTCTTATTCACAAACACCACAACTTCTCCCCCAAACCATGGAAAGTTTTAATTCCATGTCTTACTGATAACCATGAGACAGCCTGGAAGCACCTAGAAAGTTCCTCACTTCTTTATCCCTGTGTCTATAGGACCATCTCCCTGCCCCTAGAATCATAGTCCCATGTGGGCTGCCTATGTGCACATACTCTGAGTGAATTATTGAATCACATGATGAAGCTGTTTTAACTTCCTTCCAACTTTGGTGTCTGGGTTTGGCACTAAAATTCTGGATGTAGGGGAGGGATTCAGATGAGTGAGCTAAAGGCCAGGAAAGAATGAAGTGACAAATTGGCTGCAATCTAGGTAAGTAAGAGATCCTGCAATTTCTGAGAATATCTACACCTTTACCTTCCCTGGTGGGATGCCAATACGGAATCCCAAGAACCCTCAGTCATTCAGAGGGTGAGTTCTTGTAGAAATCATAGAGCTGGGGCTAGGCAGTTTATCACTGGGGTCTCCTTTGTCAGTAGTAACTGAAAAATATAATAACCCAGACATGCCTCCAGTAAACACATCTCTAAGATGAGGACATGACCTGTGATGTAAGCTGGGAGCAATTATATTTTGTACAGAAAGAGAAGTTTATGTAAAATTACCAGCAGAGTAGCTGTCGAGTTTATTTGCCAGTCAAGGGCCAGCCCTGGTGGGAAAGAACTCCTTTAGAGAAAGATTTCCTGATCCTCTAGGAAGTACATTATGAGGCCTTAGAAGAAATGATATAGGTAAATTGCAGTAAATCCTAGTTATAAAATATAAACATGTTGGCTATTGGCCAAATGTTAAATGACACCTATTTTCTAAAGATCAAATTAGGGAATAAAGCCAATAATGTAAGAGCTAGAGAAACAGGATAATTAAAAAGGAGCATTCCACATTTAATACTCCTATCTTGCTGGTGAAGAAAGAAGAAAAATATGATAAGAATGATTGTCCTATTTATCATTTTATTCAAGATTTTCTCATTTTCTCTTTCTTTTTATTTATTCTGGGAATCTAGACAATTAAATGTATTTTCTGGCACTCTTTTACAGGAGTAGGTTAAAAAATTGACCAATTTGGTATGCTTCTGGAACTTGAAGTGTTAAGTATTTTATTTGTGTGATGTCAAATAGCATTGTCTGTGTTTTGTGTCTTGGTAAATCCAAACTGACATTTTCCTATGGCTTGATTAGCCCAAGGACAAAAAGAATGTAAATTGAAATCTTTTCTGTGGATCTTCTAAAACATTTGGATGGTCTCCCCCACCCCATCTCTTTCTCTCTCTCTTTCCCTCTCTCTCCTCCTCCTCCTCCTCCTCCTCCTCCTCTTCTTCCTCTTCCTCTCCCCTCCCTCCCTTGCTCTTTCCATTTTCATTTTGACTAATTTGGGAAGGCAGAAAAGAGACACAGAAAAAGAGGAAGGAAATCTTTGTTTCCAGGTTGCAGAATTTTATGGCATTGTAAATTAATCAGAGACTAAATTTGCCATTGAAATGCAGTTTCTCTACTATGAATTTCCAAATTGTGGTTAAAAGTAAAAAAAAATACTGAAATATCTTAGTGAGTTGTGGGGTACCATTCTGTATAATTTGTTTTAAGGAAAGATAAGAATAAAACTTTGTGAAAGTTACATGGAAACAACACTGAGACATTTTATTATCCTTTCCCTGGAGAATGATAGATATATTGTTTACATACAAGGGAAGTTGGCATTTTGAGAGAGGAGGAAGAGGAGGAGGAGGAAAAAAGGAAGAGGAGGGGAAGGAGGTGGAGGAGGGACAGGGAGATGGGGAGAGGGAAAAGAAAGAAGATTGAGGAGAAGGAAGAGGAGAAGGAAAAGGAGTGAAGAGTTGCTTTGAAAGTATCAAAAACCACTTACTATCAACTCTTCTCTTGCCCATGAAAAGAGAGAAGGTTGTTTAAATTGGAAAGCAGTTTGAATATAAATAAAATTTAATTTAACTACAACCTGTGGGGCTCATTTAGTTCCCTTTCTTTTCAATTAGTCCAATCCAATTTTTGTAGTGTGATAAAACTTTATTTAATTTTGGGAAGGGTGAGGAAATCTTGTCATTATTTTCATCTATCCCTGTGTGGCTAGGAATGTGGACCATCTCTTTCTGCTGTTTATAAACCTTTAACTGAGGACTTTGGTTATGCTCAAATTTATTCTTTTTCTTGTCAGGAAAATGAGGGTTAAGTGACTTGCCCGGGGTCACACAGCTAGTAAGTGTCAAGTGTCTAAGGCAGGATTTGAACTCAGGTCCTCCTGAATCTAAGACCAGTGCTTTATCTACTGTGCCACCTACCTGCCCTGCTCAAATTTATTCTTAAAATAATATTGTTGTTTCTGTATACAGTGTTGTCTTGGTTCTGGTCATTTTGCTTTTCATTATTTAGTTCGAGTCTATCTATGATTTTCTGCTTTCATCAAGCTCATTATTTCTCATAATAGTTATATGGCATCACAATCATATATCACAACTTGTTCAGCCATTCCACAATTGGTGGAGATCTCTGCAGTTTCTAATTATTTGCCACCACAAAGAGAGATGCTATAAACATTTTAGAATATATAGCATCTTTTACTTTTTTCCTAATGATCTTTGGAAATAGAAGTAGTAGAAGTATTGCTGGGTCAAAGGGTATAGGCAGTTTTCTAACTTTTTGAATTCCAGTCTGCTTTTCAAAATGGTTGGAAAAAAGAATCTCCCTGACCTAAGGCAGTATTTGGAGAAGTGTGAAATCTCTTCTCAATCAAGGGGCCTGATGATGTAAATATTATTTGTGGTAAAGGAATATCTTCAATGTGATTTGTTGTATCCTTTACTGGAATAGGTAAAAAAGAAAACAGAAAAAAGTCACCGGTGTTTCTAGATTGCCAATGTACTATTTAAATGATTTTAAGATTGCGTCTATCAAAACCCTCCCCAGATGCTTCATCATGGTGTGAGGGTAGCCCTAATTTCTTTCAGTTTAGGAAAACAGAAGGAGAGGTCTCACAGGTTCTAGCCCTGGAAAGACCAAATACAATCTTGGTGATGAGCCATTTCTTAATTTTGAGGGATGACATATTTGTTTGTTTTCCCAAACAACAAATTCTCACACTGTATATGTCCAAAAATACATGTCATTTTGTATTGTGAATCCATTTCAAGGGATATTTAGCAAATATTAACAAAAGCATCTATCAAGAATCCTGATATCATCTGTCTTTTTTGGGTTCTTTGCATAATTTTGTGGTGGACGATCATTTAGCTCTAAGGAAGAGAATGTTAACGTTTTTGTGACAGGAACCCTTTATTATATTTAAAATTTTATTTTCCCAAATTATATGCTAAATACAAATTTTTACATCAATTAAAAAAAAACCCTTTTGTGTTCCAAATTATTTTCCTCCCTCCCAACTTCCCACAACAACTAGAGCAATTCAATATAAGGTATACACGAGTCATGCAAAAGAATTCCATATTAGCGAGGTTGTGAAAGAAAACAGACAAAAACAAAACTTCAGATAAAGGAACTAACAAAAAATTATGGTTCAATCTATATTCAGATGCCACTAGTTCTTTATCTGTATATGGATTCCATTTTTATAAGACCTTCTGGTTTGTCTTGGATCATTGCATTGCTGAAAATAACCAAGTCATTCACAGCAGATCATCTCACAGTATTGCTATTATTTTGTATACAGCACATTGCACTTTGCCTCAGCTCATGCATTTCCTTCCATGTCTTTCTGAGAGTATCCTTCTCATCATATTTTATAGTAAACTACATTTGTATGGTATTGCAAAGAGTGATTCTCTTATAATACACCCATGAGGTTGATTCTTGCAACAACAGTAATAGTTAACATTTATATAGTACCATATACCTGACAAAGAAATGTCTTCACAATAGCCCAGCAAAATAAGTACCATCCATTTTGTCTTCATCATCATCCATCATTATCCATCAATCCTCATCATCCACTCCACCCTGCCTGCCCCACAAAAATTAAACCTAAATGTTTTACAATTATCATCCCTTCATATTCAGTTCAGACCCGTTTCCTTTGTCTAAGTGTATTCCTTTTAGCTGCCCTAATACTGAGAAAGGTCTTATGAGTTAGAAGTATAATCTTCCAATGTAGGAATGTAAACAGGTTAATATTTTAATATCCCTCATGATTTCTTTTTCCTGTTTACCTTTTTATGCTTCTCTAGGGTTTTGTATTTGAAAGTGAGATTTTCTATTCAGTTCAGGTCTTTCCTCCACAAATGCCTGAAAATCCCCTTTTTCATTGAAGTCCCATTTTTCCCCTGGAAGATTATACACAGTTTTGCTGGGGAGGTGATTCTTGGTTGTAATCCCAGTTCCTTTGCCCTCCAGAATATCATATACTGACCCCTCTTATCCTTTTATGTAGAAGCTGCTAGATCTTGTGTTATCCTGACTGTGGCTACACAGTACTTGAATTGTTTCTTTCTGGCTACTTGCAGTGTTTTCTCATTGATTTAGGAGCTCTGGAATTTGGCTATAATATTTGTGGATGTTTTCATTTTGGGATCTCTTTCAGGAGGTGATTGGTGGGTTCTTTCAATTTCAGTTTTACCTTATGTTTCTAGAATATCAGGGCAATTTTCTCCATGTTTTTTTTTTTTTAAATCTAACTGTTATAACTAAATTCTAATGTGTGATCACCTTAAATTAGAAGACTTTAGCACCAGTTTTTTGGCATTAAGCATTTATTAAAGTATATTAGGGGTTAATACAGAGAACATGTGGAGTTCAGAAAGTTTAAGAAAAAGCCTATCTCTCCTGGTTTTCTTCTTTCCCACCATGAGCTTGTCCCATCAACCAAAAAGAAAGATTCTCTGTTTTCCCTAGCAGAAACTCCCTTTGAGACCAGAAGAGGGGTGTTCCCCACACACAGCTCCAATCTAATTGGCTGGTATCAGTGATTGACATGGCTTACAGGCAGTTCCATGAATAGTGATGACTTTTGGACCCCAAGCCAAGTCACATGTTTTTAGGGGGTAGGGCCCTGGTTCTCACACCTGACAATCTCTTGGAAGATAATGTATAAGCACTTTTTTGATCATGGTTTTAGGTAGTCCAATAATTTTTAAGTTATCTCTCTTGGATCTATTTTCCAGGTCAGCTGTTTTCCTAGGTGACATTTCATATTGCCTTCTATTTTTAAAAATTAATTTGGATTTACTTTATTGTGTCTCAGTTTCTCAAAAAATCATTAGCTTACATTTGTTCAATTTTAATTTTTTGGCAATTATTTTCTTCAGAGACCTTTCCCATTTGGCTTTTCTAGCTGTTTTTTTTTTATCACTTTCCTGCATCACTCTCATTTTTTTCCTCTACCTCTCTTACTTTATCTTCAAAGTCTTTTTTGAGCACTTCTATGGCTTGAGACCTATATAGAGGTGCCATTTGTTGGACTTACCAATTATTACAGCGCAGGATTTAGATAGGAATTTCAGACCCAATAGTATTAAGTTCCCAGGTCTTGGTTTCTTGATATCTGGTAGGATACAGTGATATGCAGGACAAATCTTAGGATTTCCACAGTGGTACGTAAAGAATGACTAAGGACAGCAAGGATTACTGGAAGACAGTCATGTTTTCCATTTGTACCTGAACAATGTCCAAAATTCTGGAGGAAAGCCACTCATCTTTTGGAGACGGATGATAAACTTTGGCTACATTTTGATTTGTAATATTGGGAGTCATATCTACATCAGTTAAATCATGAATTCACCAAGATAACAAAGTATATATTTCCATAAGTATATAGGAAAGTGAATTAATTCTAATTCCTAAGTTATTTCACTATGAAAAAAATGACAAACAGTTTTAAAGGTTAGGTTTTAAACATGTGGCCACAGATCTTGATTTTATATTTTTTGGCCAATACCAAAGAAGATAAAACAAAAGTAAATGATATTAAGAAAAAGTCAGTTGGTCTGTACAATGCTAATTATATCATATACTTAGATGACCAGCTGATTCAATATTCCATGGATCAAATGATAAAATGAAATCTTCATTTATATTTTTTAGCAATTCTTTCATTCTTTCACCATCATGTTATTATAGTCCACCCACCTTTATGAACTTCTCAAGTTAAGGTGACACAGCCCTGATTTGTTTGTTGGGCTGTTTTGCTTAATGGAAGATATGACTCTGAAAAGGATATTTCACTTTTGATTTTATATCCCCAGTTCTTGGCATATAATAATATTTTATATCCACATGGCTTGGTACATAATAAATTCTTGTTTCTTAAGTTTAGTCCTATGGCAAATTCCTATGTACCAATTTTTTGTTCTCCAAATAGATTTATGATTTCATTGTTAAAGGGGATTCTTAGAAACTCCCTCTTACAAATGTAGGTATGCAACTACTCTGAAACTTGTAGTGTCTGGAAGTATTTTGGACTCTGAGAAGTTGTGACTTACCCAGTGTCACATAGCCTTTGGATGTCAGTCAAGACATAGACACCAATGAGAAGTGTAAATCTGCTAACCCTCTGAAGTTTCCCAGTCATTTCTTTGATCAAGGGGAGGAGAAAGGGGAGATAAAGGCTTTATTTATCCCTGCCATCCTTTCAAGCAATATCTTCTCAGGGGATTGGCTAGAATTGCACTCTTTTCTAAATTGCCAGACAAATTAAATTGGTCTCTGAAATGGCTTGCTATTTATAGAAAACATGCAGGGTGTGACATGGTGTACATTAGTTTAATGCATCTGATTGATTGATTTTTTCAATGGCAGCAAGAAGCTTGCACTCATTGAAATTACTGAACAATTTCCCAAATATAATAAATCTTGTCTTTTTTCAATTCTAGTAAAAACTTATGCATGAACATGTGTGTGCCTAATTTAATGGATTGCTCATCCAACCGCACATCTTAGTTTAGACCTTTTCTTATGTAGATTATTAGACTAAACTCCTTTGAATGTTTGTGACTTCTACTAAGTAAGCCTTATATTCTTCCTACTACAATGTTAGCTTGCAAACAAGAACATCTAGATGACCTTACCTCATAGGGAACTTTATTTTTATCTAGCACAAAATATACTCTATGAATGTTGTGCTTTGTCTGACACTGATAATCAGATGATTTTCCAAAGTCAAACATTTCTCAGTTTACACATACTTAGTCTCTTCTTTGGGGCTAACTCAAAAGATGATTCTGTAGTTTATATATTTCCCACCTACATTTTTCCTGTGGAAAATCTCAGAATATAACTTATGTCTATGTTTCAACAAATGTATAGAATAGGGTCATTTGTCCTTATACAAACATTTACAGCAACAATATATTTATCATATATAAGATAGCCTTTGTATTACACAGTCACTCAACTAAATTTGTGATATCAATAATTATGCCTGCTCAATCTATGTGAATCTGGTTCATGTTCTCCCAAAGGTTTTCTTCAGAGGATCCACCCAAATATTGCAGGTTTTCCTCAATTTCTCTTGAAATGATCAGTGCATTATTAGTACAGCACTATGACTGTCCACCTGTCATTGTCATATAGCCACACTGGTATGATATTATTGAAAAGAGTGTTTATTTTCACAGGGAGCCCAAGACTCAGTAAGGGAACCTTCTAATTTTCCCAAAGTAGTCTTCTTTCTTCTTTTTCAAATGTGGCTCTTTATCATTATCCTTCTTTAGTATCTGTCATTCACATGCACAAATATACAGAACTGATGGTTTTTGAATACATATTGAAGCATACTTTTTATTTTTATTTTTAATTGTTATTTATTTTTTGTGGGACATTGAGGGTTAAGTGACTTGCCCAGGGTCACACAGCTAGTAAATGTCAAGTGTCTGAGGCCAGATTTGAACTCAGGTCTTCCTGAATCCAGGGCTGGTTCTTTATTCACTGCACCACCTAGCTGCCCCTTGAAGCATATGTTAAAAATTACTTTATTTTTATTTTTCCCCAGTTACATGTAAAGATATTTTTTAATTCCAATTTTTTTTATCCCCCCTCCTTTCCTTTCCCCCTCCAGAGGCCAGTGAGGAATCTGATATAGGTTAGACACTACAGTAATGTTAAACGTATTTCTACATTAGTCATGGTGTAAGAGTAGGATCACAACACAAAGAAAAAAATCACAAGAAAGAAAGAATAAAAAAGAACAATAACAAAAAAGCAACAACAAAAGTAAAAATAGTATGCTTTAATATGTATTCAGATTCAACAATTCTTTTTTCTGGATATGGAGGTCATTTTCCACCATAAGTCTTTTGGCATTGTCTTGTATGGCTAAGAAGAGTTAAGTCTATCACAGTTGATCATCCCACAATGTTGTTGACACTATGTACAATGTTCTCTTGGTCCTCCTAATTTCACTTAGCATCAATTCATGGAAGTCTTTTTAGATTTTTCAGAAATCCATCTGCTTTTTCACTTCTTACAGTGCAATAGTATTCCATGCCAGTCATATACTACAACTTGTTTAGCCATTCCCCAATTGATGGGCATCTCCTCAATTTCCAATTCTTTCCTACCACAAAAAGAGCAGTTTCTTGTACATGTGGGTCCTTTTCCCTTTTTATGATCTCTTTGGTATATAGACCTAGTAGTTGTACTGCTGGGTCAAAGGGTATGTAAAGTTTTATAGCCTTTTGGACATGGCTCCAGATGGACCTCCAGAATGGTTGCATCAGTTCATAGCTCCACCAACAGTGCATTAGTGCTCCAATTTTCCCACATCTTCTCCAAGCTTTATCACTTTTATTTTTTGTCATATTAGCCAATTGAATGGGTGTCAGGTGGTAACTCAGAGTAGTGTTAATTTGCATTTCTCTAATTAGTGATTGAGATAATATTTTCTTATGGCTGTAGATAGCTTTAATTTCACCATCTGAAAACTGCCTGTTCATATTCTTTAACAATTTCTCAATTGGGGAAGAAGCATACTTTTAGACTATTTTCCTTGAGGGATTTTTTTTGCTCCATGTTTTCTTTCACAACATTACTAATATGGAAATATGTTTAAATAACCACACATGAGTAACCTATACCAAATTGCTTGCCTTCTCAATAAAGGTGATAGGGAGGGAGGAAGGTTGAGAATTTAGAATTAAAAATAAAAAAAATAAATATTAAAAATTGTTTTTACATGTAATAGGAGGAAAATAAAATACTTAACATAAAATAACTTAAAAATAAAGCATTCTGGTGCTTGATACCATCAGCTCAGTGCAATTTGCAAACAGGACTAATTTGAAGGACCCCTCTAAGGCACAGGAAAATTTAATTTAATGTAGACTTTTTGCTATTTCTTCTCATCATGATAGTGAATACATTTATTGAGCATACATCTTCCTTTTTCTTTTTCCCATTTTTGATATTTATTATCAAAGGGCTTTTGTACAACATTGTTTCTATTGTAAAACAATACAAAGATAATTGAATGATTTTGATGTTTGGATAGAAGAGAGCATCTTGTAAAAAGCCTCCAAAGAATGCTTTCTCATAATCAACACACAATAAGCTCAATAGGAAGTTCAGTTCTCTGTAGCTTTTAATTAATCATGCAAAGGTAAAATATGTCCAATGTAGAATATAATTTACTAAAACTACAAATATAAGCACTGGTGATTCCCTTGATTTTGGCATAAATGACCCTCAGAATGATTTTACATAGATTGAGGAGTAGATATATCAATTGGTTAGTTATTGTTATTCTTTTGGTCACCATTTAGTGTATTAATATATCTGAGATATTTTCACATGCTTTTTTCTGATAAAAGTATTTTATTTTTTTCCAGTTACATGTAAAGATAGTTTTCAACATTTGCTTATATAAGATTTCCAATTTAAAATTTTTCTCCCTCCCTCCCCTCCCTCCCCCCCTCCCCTAGATATCAGGTAATCAGATATAGGTTTTTTAAAATATATATATATATATATATATATATATATATATATATATATATATATATATATATAATTAAACATATTTCTGCATTAGTCATGTTATAAGAGAAGAATCAGAGCAATAAGGAAAAACATCAAAATAGAAAAACAACAGCACCAAAACCAAAAGAAATAGTATTGTTCAATAAGCATCCATACTCCACAGTTCTTTTTTTTTTCTGGATTTGGAGATCCCCTTCCATCATGAGTCCCCTGGAAGTGTCCTGTACCATTGCATTGGTGAGAAGAATCTAGTCCATCATAGTTGATCTACACACAAAGTTGGTGATACTGTGTACAATGTTCTTCTGGTTCTGCTCATCTCACTCATCATCAATTAATGCAAGTCCTTCCAGGTTTCTCTGAACTCCTCCTGCTCATTGTTTCTTACAACACAATAGAATCCCATTACATTCATATTCCACAACATGTTCAGCCATTCCCCAATTGATGGGCAATCCCTCAATTTCCAATTTCTTGCCACCACAAAAAGAGCAGCTATAAATATTTTTGTACATGTGGGTCCTTTTCCCTTTTTTATGATCTCTTCGGGAAAAAGACCCAAAAGTGGTATTGCTGGGTCAAAGGTTATGCAGAGCTTTAGAGCCCTTTGGACATAATTCCAGATTGCTCTCCAGAAGTTTTCCCATTTGCAGCTACCTTGTCTATCAGTTCTTCAATAATCCATCAGTTGTATCAACTGTAGAATATACCTCCTCTATATGTATACTGTGTCTAATTAAGGTCTTTTTCCTTTATGAAAGAAAAAGAAGAGGATTCAAAGGACTTCTGGTGCCCACAAAAATCAGTCTAGAAAAGAAAAATTAAACTTTGGTGCTGCTAGATAAACAAAATGTTGACACTCTAATCATAGTGGCTTTTTATTGGCTTGGTCTTGCCCAGAAGGGAAACAACTTTTCCATTAAATCTGTATACCTCACTATGAGGAGTGCAAATCCTAGTTCCATTTTTCCTCCATATTGTGGTGTCAAAATAAAATAAAAATAAGGGTCAGTAATATGTACATAGGATCTAAGCAGACTGGATATTGACTTAGTTTTAAAATGTAGTGCTATCTGTTTTATTGTATTTTTATTTATTTTGTCAATTACTTAATTACATTTTGGTGTGGTTTAAGTATCACTTGGGAATATTGTGGGATAGAGTAGGCTTATGGACTGCATATTTGACATCTCAGGACTAGATGACATTGATGGTGCTTTCCATTTCTAAATGAATCTTTTGCCCTAGATCAATGTCATTGGTGAACTCTTTTTCTTATTTCTATCAGCAATATCTTGGATGCATATAAAGATCATTCTAATAAAGATTTTATTGAGAAAAGTTAAATGTGTGAGCAAATAATTGCTTATGTATTCTCTTTTGTTTATTGTTAGGGAAAGTATCAATATAAACTGATCTTTCTCATATTTTCATTATCTTTTTTTCTTTGAGCTATCTTGACAATTAATCCTTAAGTGCCTGAAAAATTGGGTCATTTCCAGTGACATAATTTCTTCTGTTTAACTGATAACATCCAGACACCAATTCTACATCTATGTATTTGATTTCATTATCAAATCAACAATTATAATGTTGATATGACAGTTGTACTGTTATTAATAAGAACAGATCACCACAGTAATGTCTGCACAACTGTACTATTATGTGTTTAATTTTTTCTTTCTTCAAATTTCATTTCATGCTCTTGGAAGCATAGATAGGGCTCAGTTGAAATTCCAACCAAATTGCTAACTGACTTTCCCTTCTACTGCCTTTCAATGAATTGTAATGCAATACTACTCAAAATCTTAAAAAATGATTTTATCTAATATTTTAAAATCAGTCACTAAATCAGTAATCATTGTTTAAGCTTCTTTTGGGTGTCAAGAACTTTGATAGATATATTACTTAGTTTTTTAAATTCATTTTTAATTAATGGATAAAGTATTTCTATAATAATATGAAAAGAAGGAAGAGTACACATGATACTGCAAATCTACCATGCACAACTTACTATTCCTTTCAAATATACAACAAAATTATTATGTAAATTTTATAAATATGTGAATTATTCTTAAGGAACTTATATTCTTATATTCTTAAGGGGAAAATAGCATGGTATGAGTTCATCAAAGAAGCAAAGCAAAAGCAAGCAAAGCAGAATTGTAGTAGCACAAAGGAAATGTCAGATATTCAAATCTAGAGACATTTCCATTCCAAAACCTTCAAGTTAAATATGTGCCTGAATCATGGGAGGATCTTCCAAGCTCTTATTGGACTGATCAGTTGCAGTTGAACACACTGTAAGTTGATGCCAACATGATGCCCTTCTTTGAGTACAAATGATGAACAGCAACAGGGAGCAGGAAGTAGCAAATGAAGTAATCAGGAATGGTCTCACACAAGACATTGCATATGAATTGAACTTTTGAAGGAAAGTAGAAATTCTAAGAGGCATAAGTGAGGAGTGAGTGTATTCCAGACATAGGAGACCACCTGTGCAGAAGGCACAGAGATGGTGAATGGGTGAGCAATAGCAAGAAGGCCAATTTAAACAGAATACAGATTGAGTAGAAGGAAGTGATATATAAAAGACTGGGTGAGTAGGTTATAGCTTGATTGTGAAGGAGTTGAATTGCCAAAAAAAGAATTTAGTATTGGATCTTAGATGTAATAGAGAGACATGTAGTTTATTGGACAAAGAAAGTGTCAGTCAGATCTGTACTTTAGAAATATCACTTTAGCAGTGCTGTGGAAGATGAATTATACTCTAAACTGTTTCCATTCTAAGCCAACTTATCTATCCACATGGCAAGACTATGTATTGATTGACTGAGCTAGTTTCTGGACTGTTTCAGACTCTGTGATGCTAACTTTAAAAAAGTTAACCTTCTTGAGGAAATAGTGATATCAATGTCATTAATTTTTTTCTATTTCTCATTTTTCAGAATTAATAGTTTAATAAAATAGATTAGATAGAAATTGCTATAAAACCTCATTTTTTTCATCCTGAATATTCTAATTTAGCATTGATGTATGCAGGGGACTGCTTCCTCAAGTATACAGAAAAATGATTAGGAATGCCTACTGCATTAGTAAAAAGTCATTTATTCTTTCTCAAGTTTTTTTTTAATACTTCTTTCTGTTGTTGCTTTTCTTTTTCCTTTTGTTGAATTGTTGTGATATTCTATAATCTTACCAGGGCCAGGACATTATGATTCTCTTAAAGAATGACTCATGATATGAAGAGTTCTCTGATTAATAAGCAGACTTTTGCAATCTCCTCTTCCTTAAACTTGAAAAAAATGTTTTCTGCCTTCTATAATTGTGGTTGAATTGAAGTCACTGAGAATTAAGATAAGGATTGAGTTGGCTTAGAGGAACTTGTCAGATTATTTATACTTTTTCTCATTGACTATAGCAGATGTATGTGTATAAGCAGTAATAATCTTCTTGGTGGTCTTCTTTATTATTTTTGGTTTGAGCAGTACAACATGAAATTTTTGTTACTTAAGTTTAGAGCTGGTGAAGAATATAGAAAACATAAAATGATCCATTTATTTTGTAGATGAAGAAACTGAAGGTTAGATGTCACACAGCAACAAAATTTAGAGCTAGGTTCTCTGATTCCAAATTCAATGTTCTTTTCACTGTGGTTTTCTGCCAAATATCCCATGAAATTATATTTCATGTTGCTTTGGGGAAAATGATGAAAACAACTCTGAGAAATCCTTTATTTGACTGATATAAGAAATTGTGAATTGAACTATCTATTTAGATGCAACTTTTTGAGGGTACTTGTTTCATTTATGGCAAAAGTGTCAATATTGGTGTGGAATTATGCTTGCAATAAATATATTAACACTCTTGACTTTGGATTAAAAATACCAATAGTTAAATTAATATTTTAGATGATGTGAAACCTCATGTTCTCAATATGCTTTTTTCTCTTTCATGCTATCATGCTTTAGTTACTTTAAGAAACTTAAGAGGAATATATATGGGTTAAAATTTTTGTAGCTTTCTTTTTTCCTGGATTCCATGGTCAAATAATTTATCATTGGGTGGACAACCCATTGGCAATGGGCCTTTCCACATTTAGCACAGTTGGTCCTCAGACAATTGGCATATAGTATCTCACTGGGATCATACTCAATATCTTTGAAGCTTGGCAGAAGCTGCCAGAAATTGCATTCTACTGGCATAATATTTAAGAATCCAGATTCATTTCCAATCTGTGAGGAGGTATCAGAACATGGCATATGAAAGATGAATCAGAAGCTCATTATCATTGCTGGGGGAAAACCACAAAAAAACAAAACAAAAGCTCAAGGCACATATCCTACCATGTGTTTAAGTACTATGTGTATGTACACATACATATATATATATATACACATATATGCATATATGTTTGGATACACACACACACATATATATATGTGTATATATATATATATATATATACTATTATATTTGCAAGTTGTGTTCTTTTATGATCCATTTTCCCCACACGATAGCATTTATAGATGAATTTTTTTCATATGAAAGGTCTAGACAAAAACAGTAACAATAACAAGCTTTACTCAAGCTACATAGTATGATCTATCCTGCAGCTTTGAAATGTGTTTTCCCTCTGGAAAGGAAGTATGCTAAATTTTTCCTTTTTAACAGCATTAAAATATTGTCTTGCTTATCTAACATTTCAAGGTCATTTTACAATTGAATTTTTATTCTCCATTATGTTGGCCAATTCCCCTAATTGATGACTTTAGTATATTTTATGAACACAATCTATTCTATCATCTAAATAATTAATGAAAACATTAATAAAACCAATTCAGAAAACAGTCTGCAGAACATCACTTGATATGCAATCAGCTTGGTGCTAAACTGCTTTTTGAATATTGCTGCTTGTCTCATGCACTAGCACTTAAGAGCAGTATGATTCAAAATCTTTGTCAAATTTTATTGAGTATATCATGCAGAAATGAGTCACAACCCTTACTAAAAAATTAAAGCATATGTTATATTGACATGGAAGGAAATCATGTTACTCTGACAGGAATTGTCTATTACAAAGCCTCATTAATTTTCACCCAAGATCCTAAGATCTTCCAAGTATTTGCAAATAATTTTTCATCACATCTTCAAATGTTTCCAGTTTTCCATATTGTCCTTTTTTCCCCTTTGAATGTGTGCTTATTATTTGTTCTTTTTTAATCTTTGAGGGCCTTTGCTACTTCTCATTTCTCAAAATTAATTAATAGTTATATAATGATTTTAGTACTTTCTTAAAATGTCTACCCTTACATGAAAGTAATTTAGAACTATATACTTAAATATACCTAGTTTATTTAAGCAAATATTTTTAAAACAGATTTCTCTTACTGTATATCTATACTTAGATAATACTTATCTATATTGTCAGATTGT
This sequence comes from Dromiciops gliroides, assembly GCF_019393635.1. Taxonomy (NCBI): domain Eukaryota; kingdom Metazoa; phylum Chordata; class Mammalia; order Microbiotheria; family Microbiotheriidae; genus Dromiciops; species Dromiciops gliroides. Next base: position 134,384,410 of record NC_057863.1, on the reverse strand, counting down.
GGTTTACTTTTTTAAAAGACAGAATTTTAAAAAAAGTAATAAAAACCCTTTCTTCCAGAGCTTACTTTCAAACATCTTTTCCTAATCTCATATAACTTGGTTGAAAGAATAAATGGTATATTTGTCAAATTGTAGATGGCATGAAGCTGAGGAGCATAGCTAGGATTGTAGAAAATAGAAACAAACATCAAAAGGACTATGACAACCTAGAATCAAAGACTAAAATGAATATGATGAAAATTAACAGTGAAATGGAAATTTCTGCACTTTGGTTCAAAAATCAACTTAAAAATGTATCATAGTGGACATGGGGCTAAATAAGAAGTCCCTGTGGAAAAGATGGGAGTTTTAGTAGATTAAAAAAACAGTGTGAATTAACATGGCATAAAAAAGAATCCTAATTCTATGTGGCTGCATTGAGGGGGGGGGGCTTATTTTTTTCCTAAAGAAGGAGGTGATTTTCAAGTCAATAAGTAACTCAAATCAACAATCATTTGTAAGAAACTACTATATACCAAGATATGAGCTGAGTGCTGCAGAGAAAAAGAAAAGGGAAAAATCAACCACAAGCACCTGATTTCAAGAAGTTCAAGAAGTGGAGAAAACAGAATACAAACAAATGCACAAATAAGATATATACAGGATGAATTGAGATAATCCCTTAGGGAAGATGTTAAGATTAAGGATAATTGGGAAAAGCTTCCGGCTGAAAGTAAGAATTTAATAGAGATTTCAAAGAGGCCAGGGAAAATAGAAGGTGGCTTGATAGCAGTTTATCTGAAAAAAAAAAAGGGATTTGGGTGTTTTATTAGTGGACTGAAAGCTCAATAAGAAGGAGCAATGTGGAATGACAGTCAAGGAAGCTAAAGCACTCTTAAGATGAATTTAGACAGGAAATAGGGTCATGATATCCCTACCATACCTTTCCCTAGTCTGACCATAAGTTCAGTATCAAGAGGATTACAGTTATTATGATCAGGATGATGAAGAAAATTTACTTAATTTTTTAACTTAAAATTTACTTAAAGGAACCATGAATATTTAGCTTGAAGGAAAATAAATGATAGAAAAATATCAGGCAATGATAGCTATCTTCAAGTATTTGGAGGAAATTTTATTAGACTTGGCCCCAGAAGGATGCCAGACATAGATTCACAGAGGGTGTTTGCCACTATCCTGTTTGATGTTTTGTTCAGAGGTCAAATAGCGGAGGAATGTTCTCTAAGTGAAATACATTAAATGATCTTATTTCAGATGAAACTGGACTTCTTGTATTAAGCATCAGAGTATTACAAGGTCTTCTCAGTGAGAACTATGATTTTACAAGGCAGATCAGTCTGATAAACCATAAGGCAATAAACAAATGGATTAAAATAATCTTGTACTCAAATTATGGCATGCAATTGGATATGCCTGTCCATTGGATTAGTCCATCTATCTTTATCATCTCTATCTCTATCATGTATACCTATACCATAGATATCTATAGCTATATATTTAAGAGTGTCACTATATAGGCAAGGAGTTGAGTCTAAAATCTAACAGATGAAAAAGACGGGATGGCAGAATTTGTCAAATCACAGTTCGTTAAATGATCCTGAACTGAATATCTTGGCATGTATACACATAGGGAAAACAATTAAAAAAAAAGAAAACCTATTAATATTTTCCATGTAATACTTTATCATTACAAATTTTAGCACGTTGCCCTGAGAAATTAAAGCTAGTGCTAGAGGGTAATGGAGAATAGTTTGATGGACATCACTAATCTATGCTATTTTCCAGTTATGATGTACACAGAAGTGGTGCTATTTAAGAATACTACCCAGTAACCATATGTATATATAGAGAGATGAACAGAGAAAGTGAGTGAGAGCAAAACTGGGAGGGCACCCTAATAAAGGGGATGATCAGTTCCAAGAAATCTTGATATACCCTGTTTTTAATAAATGCATTAGAATTTAGAGACAGAAAAGTCTTTAGAGATCATCTAATCTTATCACTTGGCAAGGCAAAATAATTTTTTCAAGAGCTGTTACAACCAAGATTAGATTAGAGAATGAATGTTTAGTGAGAGGAGTACCAAACTATACTTTGGTACCCGTGGCTCTTTAAAACACTTTTGAAGTTATATAAATATTTTAAATATTACATGAATGTTAATGGTTATTAATGTTGTAAGTCAAAGCCCTGTTGTTTTTAATAGTTTTTCTGTATTGATAAAGCATAATGAATGGAAAAAATGATGACTCAATTAATGAAAACTGTGGGGTGCTTTCCTGCTTGCATCATTTGGCCACAATAACAACAGCTCATGTTTATATAGAACTTTAAGCTTTATAAGGTGCTTTCATTACAAAAAGACCATGAAGTTTGAGGTATGAGGATCACAACATCATATCTACATGTGAGGAAACAGACTCAAATGTTCCATGAAGTTTATAAGGTCTCATAGTTGGGAAATATCAGAGCCCAGATTTAAACTATTACTTTCTGACTGCAAATGCCGTATTGCTGTCTACTCCATTATTCTGACTTTACCCAGGAATCCCAGTTCAGCTTGGTATGAGTTCCCCAAATTGCAGTGTTTGTAAGGAAAGAAAGAACCTTTTACTTGTTAGCTTTACAACCTAAAATGTATAAAGTTATTACAAACTTCATAGGCATAAGAGTTTTTTGGAGTCAAGCCCAATATTGGCCCAAGTTGATGAGCCAAACATTTGAAAAGCAACAATTTTGATGGGAAGCTAAAGTGACCTGGAGTCTAAGCAAAATACACACACACACACACACACACACACACACACACACACACACACACACACACACACACACCTTGTTCCTTTTGCTCTTCTAGGGGTCTAAAGAAGATCTTTTCCAGCCTTGAATTGAATGCTAGATATAATGTCAACCTAACAAGAGATTCATGACCCGAAGGATCACATCCTATAAGAGCTGTCTGTGGAGTGGAAAAGAATAGTGACATTAAAATGTTCTTTTCTGGCAAGAACCATTTAAAACCTCTGCTTTAACCTAATGCCAAGCCAACTGTGTAATGTGAGGCTTTTTCTGTAATGGATGAGAGCACCACAGAGTAGTAGTACTGGCCCTTAACCTAAAATCAAAATACATAGGTCCAGCAATCACTTCAGTACTGACTGTCTGACTATGGAAAAGTCACTGATTTGCTCTGAGCCTCCATTTCATCATATGAAAAATGAGCAATATTTATATTTGCCCTTCCAACCTCATAGAGTGCCATGAAGAAAGTTCCTTTTAAGCCTTAAAGCACTACAGAAATCAACAAATTAACAAGCATCAGTAAATGCAACAATCAATAATTTTAAAAGCAATAATTAATAATCAACCACTGTGTGCCAAATGCAGTGCTATGTTCTGGGGATTCAAATACAAGAATGTAAAGATCCCTACTCTTAAAGATCTTTTATTGATCTAAAGTCATTGTAAGTGATTGTAAAAATAGTACACATACAAGTGTATGGTCATTTATTAGTGATTTTTTTCAGGTATATAGAGTTAACATTCCACAAATTATCTGGCATTGTTGTAAAGCTTATTTTTTTACATATTCAATGGATATATTCTGGTCCACTGGAGTAAACAGAGGGAAAAAAAGGAATACTTTATGGAACAAAAAAGAGTGAGGGATATCAATAGTAAATATCTACAGAAGATTAGGTACACATTGCATCATTAGATTTTATAACAGTCTCATAGATTAGGTAGCTTCAGGTTTTTTCTTTTTTTTTTTTACAAAAGAGGAAACTGTGGCCAGAGAGGTTAAGTGACTTGCCAAGTGGCACAGTTAATTAGTGATAGAAGTGGGATTTAAATCTCTCCTTGAATACATATCCAATACATTTTCCACAATGATATTCTGGTTATAATATAAACATGTCATTATTGCCTGAGTATCCTATTATAATATAAATATTGGCAGAATATCCTCTTATAACATAAACATGCCTTTATTGATAATGTCCTTCCCACTCCCCACTTTGAGTAGACAACAAAACATCAATCTGAAATTTATTATCTCCACAACTCTGTTAGATTTTTAATGGTTATTGATAGGATTTGGTTATGTGCCATGTTTCATCACCTAGCTAAATGCATTATTTAAGAATTATTGCAAAATAGACTATTGTAAATTTCAACTATACAGTGTTTATTAGTATTTTGTTGTTTGTTTACATGTTACTAGACAGCATGAGGCTGAAAGAGAGAAGCAAAGAGAAAGGTTATTTTAGGGTCTAATCTAACAAGTAGTTACTCCATGGTAGTAAGGAGCAGACCAATGTTCTAAAAGAACACTGCAGTGTTCAGAGGTTTCTAGCTCCAAGTACACAGTTTAGAATTCCCATTAGCAAAGAATGATTCTGGCTCATGGTTTTTTATCTGACAATAAACTAACCAAATATGTCACTCTCAGAACTATGTGTATTCTAGATGTATCTTTTGGATGCTTCTTCTTGTCTTCCTCTATATCTGTTTTAAAATGTTCAATAGCCATCACTGTCAAATGTATGTTCCTTTCTCAGTTATTAAAACAACTAGAATAACCCAGGTTCATAACATAAATCACGCAGATGCCATATTTGACATCTACCATATTTCTGATATAGTGCCTATTTTCTTGCTATGTATTCACTGAATATATATACACACACATATGTATATGTATATATGTGTGTATGTATATATGTATGTATGTATGTATACACATATATGTGGGTTTGGATGTGTAATTGGAAACAACCCATTTGATTGTGTAGTTACGCAACCAAAACTTTCCCACTATCAATTATGTTTCTTGAAGGATGCTATTTCAAAGATCTTGATGGAATTCAAATAATTTATACCCACAAAATTTCCTTTTTTGCTTTGATTCAGCCTTTCTTTAAATGAAAAATCAGTCATAATCATATACCAGACCAAATGGTATTACAATGACAAAATGCAGTGCTTTGCCTTTTATGGCTCTGTTATATAATAAGTGGTTTCCCTTCTATTCTTTATTTAGAACATGATCTCAGCATATTTATAGTTTTCCTTACTGGAGAGCAGACTACAAACTGCAAAGCAGCAGAAAGATGAGGTTCTTGAGACACAGAGGAATTTTAAACTAAAAACCTTTGGTGTTGTTACAGACATTGATGTTAATGAGCATGGTTATATTGACAACTACAGACAGAGGACTGAAATGTAGACATAAGGAAGCCTATGGATATGAATCCCCTGGCACTGTAGAATTTGACAGCCCTAATTATTTTGACTGGAAGATGAATGACTAAAAGCTTTTCTAAGCCTGCATTTGTATGCTATGGCTAAATTATTCTTTCTTGTAAAAATGGTCCCTGCATTAGAGTGCTTCAGTGTAGGCCTCACATTAATTTTCATGCAGCTATTGGAATGTAAAAAGCAATATTCTTCTCACTACAATTCTGATGTTTTCATATGAAAGTTGCCACTGCTATAGACATCAATAAACATAGAAAACTTCAGGCATTTGGGTTAGAACAAAATAACCCAAAAAGTTATGCAAATATTTCAGGTAGGAATGGTGATTGTTACATTTTAAAATATGTATATGCTAAGAGTTTTCACATGATTTTATGTGGTAACTTCTACTGTACTAAGGAAGGGATACTTTTATTTTTAAATGAAATATTTTGTTTTGTTTCTACCTATTTCAAAAGATGAAGGCATGTAACAAACTACATACTAAAGCTTTGAAAGCATAGGAATAATTTAAAGAGATTCAGGAATGTAACAGGGTAGTAATTTTTTAAAATGTAGTAACACCAGGACCTATTATAAGAAAATGACTTGAATGTCTCATAGATAAGATATAATGTAGTTAGCTTAACAGTATTCCAGAGAGAGGTATAATTAAAATAGTTATTAGTAATGATTATAAAAGAGACAATTTTTAATTGGAGACCTATAAATGAATACTGGAATTGCTCATCCTGGTAATTTGCTATTTTGCTACATGGATCTATTAGGAACACATTTTGAATGAGTTAACTTAGGGAAAACAACTGTCATTACAGAAAGTCAATTGGTTAGGGATCCTGAAAGTCAAGTCCTTTTAAAGGCTGTTTCCCTGAGAGAGTTACACTAAATTTAAATCAGAAGCATAATATAACAGTATTGGTATATTATTTGCACCTAGGAGGTACAATGAAGAAATCATTAGACTTGAAGGCAATAAGTTACTATTTGGATGCAGAGAGGATGCTAAGAATGGACTGTCCCCAACCCTGAAACAACAAACAAACAAACCCTGGCACTGACTCATATCTCAAGAAAATTAAAGAATAGAAGAAAATGAGGCAGAGGGACAGCAGTGGAAAGAGGACTTGGTCTTGAGTCTAGTAAGGTCATTTCTATCACCCCAGAAGCTACTATATTTCCCAATATGAGAGAAGGCTAAGTCATCATTGTAACAAAGGGGAGTTAACACTGTGTTAGAGGGAAGACCTGGGGACTCAGTTGAATAACCGTAATCACCATCACTACTCTGACATTTAAGAAGCAAGAAAAATAATAACACTGAGAAAGTTAATGACTGAAAAAGGGGGTGGGGTGAACATGTGGACAAGAATAAGGGATAAAAGGGGACAGCTAGGTGGTACAGTGGATAAAGCACTGGCCCTGGATTTAGCAGGACCTGAGTTCAAATCTAGCCTCAGACACTTGACACTTACTAACCGTGTGACCCTGGGCAAGTCACTTAACCCCCATTGTCCCACAAAAAAAGAATAAGGGATAATAGATTGACAGCCCGACTGTTGTACTCACATCAATTCAATGCAAAAGAAGACTTCCAGTACATTACTTGTATTCTCTACTAAGCACCTACAATATGCCAGGCACTGAGCTAAGAGCTGAGAAAATAAAAACAAACAAAACAGGTAAGGCAATAGAATTAAGAAGGATTAGGAAAAATGTCTGTTGAAGATGGGATCTTAGCTCAGATTTAAAGGAAGTCAGGATATATAAATAAGGAGGGAGAACATTCAAGGCATGGGAGATAGCCAGAAAAAATATTTGAAGTTGAGAGATGGAGAATCTTGTACATGAAAAAGCAAAGAGATAATTGTCACTGGATAAATTCACTTGACATTGCTTCCCTTGGTAAATATCTTTGAATTTATATGCATCTGGAGTGTGTGTTCTCTGCTACCATTTTGCTAGTCTGCTTACCTTGAAATATTCCTCCACAATGTGACTTTCCCCTCAATCCCATCTCCCACTGGTGAGTTACTCCTGCAGCCACTATTTTGTGGAAAGGCCTAGACTTGCCTCTTCTCCTTCTGATCCTATTTTTTTCTTTACTTCTGTATTGTTTAAAAATCTAAATGTGGGTTCTAATCTGCTCCCACAGTTTTGGGGTACACTGGTAAAATCACTGATAAATTCACCAAGAATTTAGGCTTTTAAGGATGTATTAAAGCTTGGATTTATTCGGTATAGCCAAAGAGATAGGAACCTTTCCTTTCCTAATAACTCACATAAAATTCTGCCACCACACCAATGTCTCAAACCAAAAGAGGAAGATCCTGTCTGCCAGCCTCAACTTCCAACTTCCTACGTCCTGTCCTCCTCCCAGAAATGGGATGTTCCTCAAGTTGATTGGCTGAGAGCAGTCTCCTGTTGATGTGGCAGTCCATTGCCTCTGAGAACACACAATCCTCAGGGTTGGCTAAATTTAAATTCAAGATCTAATAACCTTTAAGTAGGTACTTAGTAGTTCCTCATTCATACCCAATTCAAACACTACTAAGTCAATCAAGTCAGACTGCTGAGTGTCTAACAAATTCCATTATTTTAACACATCCCCCTCTTTGTTTTTTTTTGAGAACATGGAGTGTTTCCTTGATGAAATAGTAAAAAATAACAGAATATAATACCCTATGCTAACAAACAATATGTAAATAACAATATAGGAAAAGGAGAAAGGGGAAATTTTGTCCAGAGGGGCAGTCCCTCATGAACTGGCACTTTGACACTGTCTACTCGGGGAGGGCCTCTGCAGACTCCAAAACCATGCTCCCTGTGCTGGGTATCTTCATTACCACTCACCCACAGCCAAGCAATTTGCAGCTTTTCATCTCCTGTTCGTTTGTTTCCCTTTCCCACTACCCCCATTAGAATGCAATCTTCTTGAGGGCAGGGGGTAACTTGATTTTTGTTTGCATTTCCCCAGAAGTTCCAGGCACAGAGTAAGTGTTTAATGAATATTCCTTCTTTCCCATGTGTGCACTGTGTCTGATTGTTATAGTAACTCTTCTTCACAGGGATAGGACTAATGTGAGATGAAAATATAGAGATCATTTCACTCCTTCCTCTGAGACTGAGTCTCCAGACCTGTCTTACAATGTTTCTAAATCTGAAACTCCTTCCTTTTCTAAACTGAATTGAAGAAATATTTGCATCTCATAAAGGAAGGTTAATACCTCACTAACATCTTGTGGTCATTCTGATATTCTCTTACTATACTAGCTAAGGCAGTGGAAAGGGAATGGAATGGATCAGAAGAATCCCTTCCCAAACAGAGGTTATCATTGGAAATATGCTGCAGCCTATATGAAAATATCAAGTTATCTCATCATTGCCCTTGAATCAACCACTATTTTGAGTCTTTAGAGATTGTAGTGTTCCAACACTGGTCACCATACAATATAGTTAGAAAATGTATGTATTAAAATATGAGTTTATATGATATAGAACAGCTTGTCATCTTTAAAAATCCTGTGTAATTCCCAAGTACTATTCAGCTAATTTTCTTTCTCCTGTCCAAAATATATATTAGATGTTTATAATCAAGGGATGTCCATATAAAAATCCTTCTTTTTTTCTTTTCCTATACTGTTGTCACTAAACTCTAGTGGAGATATACTATTAGTAGAGTGCAAAACAGGATTATGTAAACATTACATTAGATAACTTATATATAATGAATAATGTGATATTTGTTATCTTGACCTTATCTTGGCACTAATAAATGTCATCCCTATCACAGGAATGTATTATTTTCTTCCTGCTAGTAATACATTAAAGTATAACTCTTTAATCTTTCCCCCTATTTGTGTCTCCATCTTGTTAACATTTGTTATTATATTGAGTAAAATTCCTGTGAACAAAGGAAGGCAGATAACAATGTATCATTGTACTTAGTCCTAGTAAGATGGTAAAAGCTTCTAGATGCCTCCACAGTTTCAGTTTCTTATGCATTTATGTGGATTTTGATTACCCAGTACTGTTAGAGATATTTTATAGTTTTGACCCATTCCAGGTACTTATTCAGGGATTCCAACCTCAATTTCATGGTCCACACTAAACAATAATCATGATACCTATAGTATTTAGGACCCAAGAAAGAGAGCCATTTTTTTTCAAGTCAGCTGCAGCAAGCTTGGCTGGTGGAGTTGTATACTGAAAGGCAAAAACGGAGAATATAAGGAGAAATTAGATGAGATGTGGCTGAGCTAGAAATCCCTATAAATATCTCACTCAAGCCTTTATATTTTTCTCCATTTCTTTCCCATACATAAATTTGGGAAAGTAGCAGCAGCTGTACTAGAGTTTGGAGGCAGAAGATGACCATAATGGAAGATGAGTCGAATATACCTTTATTCCACTTGAATCATAATATTTTGTATTTGTGTTTTCATGCTTTGGTCCAGTGGTTTGTAAATTAGTGTTTATGAACTTTAAAAGGTGTTAAGTGTTTTTCAATATAATTGGTTTCATTTGCAATTCTAGGATTTTATTTTATGCATTAAAAATTGTTTTGAAAAGAACAATTGGCTTCTTCAGACTGCCAAAGAGGTCCAGGACAGAAAATAAAGAATAAAAGCCCCTAGGTTATTCATTTGTCTAAATCTGTAGTGAGATAGTCCATTTTTAATCTTAGGGCTGAAAGAAGGTATCATCAAACCCAACACCCTGATTTAAAATGAGAAAACTGAGGCTCAATATGGCTTACTGTTATATGTAATGCCAAACTGTTAGTGACTGGAATTAGAACACCTGACTCCTTATTCTTATGTTCTTTTCACTAAACCATCCTTATATAACCAACTTTTCTGAAAGTATAATTTAACTAATAGAACAAAAAAATTGAAAAAATAAACCTTTCTATCTTGCAATTACATTTCACTGTACCAATTCCTTGTTGGAGAAAATTAAAACACCAAAGTTTGTCTTATTAATACTTATTTTTATTGTTCTTCGGTAGATGTTTAAACAATAATTAATTTTGACAGATAAAATATTCAACATTTCTGGAAATGAGATTGAAAGAATTTGGCTTTTTTTAAAAAAAAGGCTTATCAAGTTCATCTTTATTAAGCCAATTTATGTTCAAGATAGTACATAAATGACTAAAAAACATCATCATTTCTTCCCCAGATACATTTGCCTTTAATCATCTCAACTTCAAGTAAACTCAAACATTAAAACATTAAGTGGAAAGCCAAAGAAATTTTGCTTTCATATTTGAAAATAATAATAACCTGGAGTGAATTTGCTCAAAGACTGGGTAACTAAAAGCAAAAAAAAAAAAAAAAACAATTGGAGATTTAAGGTACTGTTCCTTGCAAATGTGTGCCCTGCTTCAGCCTAATTATTTGTGATTTATGAGAATTGTCTGCTGCATGCCTTTATCATAGACATCAAAAAACACTTTCATTTATTGATTGTATACAAAGAAACCTGATTTACATGCAGTTTAGATGCTTGGTGACCAGAGATAAGTAGGTGCAAGGAAAAATTATGTGAGTAGAGTGATAACATATAAATTAAAATAGACATCTTGGCCACAAAACATAGCCCATCAATAACATCAAATTGAGTGGAGCAAAATTCAGTTAAAACAGTATATACTATATCTCTGAAATAATTGTAGAGTATCTTGAGGGTAAGTTTTAATTTCCAGGTTCTATGATTATGACTCAAGGATCAACTCCAATAATCTTTTACAGGCTTATGATACTATTAGGTGTACCAACATATGAGCAGGTAATGGAAGAACACTATCAAATATTTCTACCAAATGTTCTTCCAGGAACTGTGAATCCAGTTACACTCTGGCAAGTCATTAAATAAATAACCATCAACTCACTCTAATATAAAGCAAGTGATTAGAAAAAAATAAGTCTGTGTGAACATTAGACTGAGCAAGATATGTTATGTATTTGAAGTATTGTATTTAGGAAGTCTTCAACTGGAGCCAATTACCACTATGTTGTTTAAGACATTGACATTTCTCTACCTATAATTTTAACTCTGAGAACAGCTTTTCTTAAAGTTTAAATCTTCTCTTTATTGATAGGGTGTGGGATAAAAAAAAAAACACCAAACCTGAAGTCATAAGACTTAAAATTGAATTTTCAGTCTGTCTCTTAGTATCTATGTGACATTGCTAAATCACTTAACCTCTCTGTGACCCGGTTTCCTAACACAAAATGAAGGCCTTGGATAAGATGACCTCTAACATAAATTCCAACTCTGATTCTGTGATTCTATAATCCTTACATTTCTATTATTTACTCTAAACTAAAAATGAATACCAATACCAACTGCCCTGAATTCATAAGAACACTCAACTTTACCTTAAAATAAATAGCAAATAAAATGGTGACTTCTAAATTAATTTATTTCATGTGTTGTTTAAAATCTAAATTGAGGGTTCTAATCTCCCCGTCCCCCCATTCTTGGGGGGAAGCAGGCTAAAATCACTGACAAATTAACTAAAAGTTTAGGTTTATATATATATAATAAGTTAGTGAAGATAAGTTAGAGATTGAGAACAGATTCCTTATAGCATAGAAATCCTAGCTCAGATCTAATTCAGTACATCCAGAGAGAAAGAAAGCAATTTCCTTTCCTAACAGCCCACATGAAATATCTCACCCCCAATCCAGTGTCCGAATGACTAAGAGGGTTCCCCTTGTTCTCCATCTGCTGCCACCCTCGTTTCCCAGACAAAAAAGAGAGTTCTTCTAAAAGCAAGCATCTAACTTCCTCATTCCTCTCTCCTAGAAATGGGACGTTCTTCAAGTTGATTGGTTGAGAACGTCCCCCGTTGATATCTAGTCCACAGCCTCTAAGAACACCCTCTACTCAGGGTTGGCCACATGTGATCTCAATTTAATCAACTTTAACTAGGTTCAACTTCTGAAAATAACACCCTACTTAGGGCTAGACAGGTGTGGTCCAATTTAATCATCAAGTAGCTTCTCAGTCTCGCAGCCTCACCCAATTCAATCAATTCCAAATCAATCTTCAGGTGAGGCTCCTGGATGCCTGCCAAGTCCCATTATTTTGATATCTGTAAAAATGTATACTGTGCAACAATGTTTTTAAATCCATAAAGTTCAAGATATTTTAAAATGACAGAAAATTGAAAAATATATAAAATATTTTTTCCTTAAAGATTACAATGTCATTTTTATGATCATAATATAGAAGAAGGAAACCAGATCATATACTTTTCATATCTATGCTTCAGAGAAGAATTCTTCACCAAAGAAGAGACATTGATAACAAAAAGTAAGATAGGTAATTTATATAACATGAAATTGTATTATTTTAATTGACCCTATTAATAGTTAATTGATTTTGTCCTTTTACTGATTAAATCATGGTTCTTTGTTTTAGAACTTACTTTAGAAATTCAGCTGCTGGGGGCAGCTAGGTGGCTCAGTGGATAGAGCACCAGCCCTGGAGTCAGGAGGACCTGAGTTCAAATTCGGCCTCAGACAGTTGACACTTACTAGCTGTGTGACCCTGGGCAAGTCACTTAACCCCAATTGCCTCACCAAAAAAAAAAAAAAAAAAGAGAAAAAGAAAAAAAAATTCAGCTGGCCTGCTATAAGTTAAATCTAATTATCTTGCTAAGAGCTGCTCTATGATTTCCTCATGCAATTCTGCAATCCTTGAGGGATATGGGGGGACACCAGGGAACCTGATATAGTATCTTTATACAACCAACTTACCTTTCAAAGATGTCTGGTTTGCTGTTCAAAAGTCTGGGCTAGTATATTTGACCTTGTAGGTATACTCTAACAATGAACAGTTCTTAGTAATAGAAGAGAAGGAAGGGTTGTTGCTAGTCTCTCATTCTCAATTTCCAACTGATCATATTGTTCCCATTGCTTCAGCTCTATAACTAATAATATTGATTTTGCTATCCACGTTGTCATGCATGGCTAGTTCCCCACCAACTATGTAATATTCTATAAAGTTCTATAAGCCTATAAAAGAGAACTGCTCCCTCAGTGTGGGTCTTAGCTTGCTAAGGAAGCTAAGCTCCTATTTATTGGTAAGTTTGTCTTTAACAAATAAATTGAATGTGCTAGAAACTTTGTGCTCTGTTGACCTCATTTTAACTATTACAGCATATCAGAAGTCTGCATCAAACACATTAAATATTTGAACCTAGTCATTATTTTCTCAAATAGATGACAATACTTCTGTATGTTCACTTACTAATTCATCTGGTGGAGATAAAGGAAATGTGTGAAGATCTATATTCAGGTCAATTGAACACTATTGATTTTTATAATTTCTTATTAGTGATAATTATCAGATAGGTATAGCAAGTTGGTTGATTTTTCATCGCTCTGTGGCCATAATTGACTTATAATATGAATATTACTAAAATTTAATTGTATGAATATCTGAGAATAAAATTGAAAAGTGAAAAAAACAAGTAAAGCACTTTTCTTGGTAATAGGATGATTAAAGTTATAATAGCTTTAACAAATGGACACTAGAACACAGAAATAAAAGTATATACATTAAGAAGCGTCTAAGAGAAATTCAAGTGTCAGGCTATTTCACTTTTTGACATTAAAGATGACTTTACAAAACTCATTTTCTACTGAAGTGTTCATTTCCTTTACAACATTTAGCAAAATAAGGCTTTTATATATGTACTTTTGTTCAGTTAAAATAACCTTCATTGACAGGGTTCTAAAGAGAAAAAAAAAATCTTCCAATCTTTTCTATCAACAATTTCTTAGCAATCACCTTCTCTATCTAGAAATCATAACAAATAGAAAGCTCTCAGAATTTACAGAAATAAAAAGATGATAATATTACTGTAACCTGCCATGATTATATCATATCTAGAGGAAGGTAGCTAAAATTTTAGCAGGCCATGAGTTCATGTCATACGTGGATTGATTTTAGGAACTTGTTTTTTTTTTTGTTTTTGTTTTTTTGCTGAATAAAATGAGACAGGGAAAAGATGATAGCTGAGGTCAATTATTTAAAAAGCTATTGACAAATAAGGGGATTAGACTCCCAAAGGTTAGTACTAAGAGCAGCAGTTGCAGAGAAGAAAATGTAGGCTTACTGTTATAAAACACACACACAGAAATACATATATACATATATATATACATACATATACATACATATATACACACATACACATATATACTCACATATACACACACACACACACATATATGTATCCCAACAAGAAAAACAAACACAATAACAATCACTAACACCACCATCACTACCACTACTACACAAACATTTCCAAACAGAGTTCATCAAAAACATATGGTGTGCCTTGGTAGCTAGTGAGTTCCCCAGTCTTGTCACAGTGCCTGGTAAATACAGAAACTTAATAAGTGCTTGTTTATGAATTGTTGACTTAAATTCTTCTGGCGAAGGTTAGATAACTACCTGTTAAGAATACTGTAGAGGGGCAGCTAGGTGGCGCAGTGGATAGAGCACCGGCCCTGGAGTCAGGAGTACCTGAGTTCAAATCTGGCCTCAGACACTTAACACACACTTACTAGCTGTGTGACCCTGGGCAAGTCACTTAACCCCAATTGCCTCACTAAAAAAAAAAAAAAAAAGAATACTGTAGAAAGGATTCTTTTGTCAGATTTAGATTGGACTAAAAAGATTTGTGATTTCCTTCCAACTGAGATTCTGTGAAAAAAAGAACATGTTATTAAAAATGCAAGGTGACATTAGTTTTGTTGTCATCTTTTTTGTTGTGGTTAACCAGATGTTTAAGTATCTCTCTACCGATTGCACAATATATTAAGACCATTACTTGAAGGCAGTAAACTGCTGCTTCAGAGAATTCTAGTAATAAAACATTGGGCTAAGGATTTCACAACTTGGATTTTTTCAATATAATATTCAAGATACTAGGACTGAATGTAGGATCAAAGAATCATAGGATTTAGAGCTGAGAAGTACCTTAGAAGCTATCTACACAAACCCCTCATTTTAAGTATGCTGAAGCTGAAATCTAGAGAGGTTTAAAAACACAGTGTATTAAAGCTAAATTTGAATTGTGCTTTTTACTCAAAATGTAGTGATATTTTCTTCATACTATTCTAACGCTAGGGAATTTAATGTTTCTAACTTTCTTCCTCTGGATTTTGTTTGATTTTGTTTGCTTGAAGTGGGAAAATAAAAAGAGAAGAGCTCATATCCCCTCCTTTTTCCCCAACCACTACCAGTTCCTTACCAGATTTCTTAATCTTGCCCCAAATATTTTTAGCTTTGGTGAGATACAGGAAAAGGGAATAAAAGAAGAAAGGACAGAGGATAATTCAGCCGGGAAGAGTGGGAAAAGAAGTCTATATCGATGTCTACCTACTCAAAAGTTGGAGGTATTATTAATAAAAATTAAAATTTAATTCAATTCAGTAAGAATTGTTTATCGATCATGTGGCTTAAGGTATTATGCTGGATGCTTCAGATCTAACAATAGAAAGCAATTCTGGTTCTCAGGGAAATTATACAACTAGTTAGATACAAAGTATATTTAAATGACCCTAGAATATCATTAATTTTGTTGCTCTTTCCAATGTGGATCACAACCTATTCATACCTGCTCATCCTGTGCAACTCTCTTTGATGTCCTCCCCCAAGCTTGCCACTAGGGGTCACCCAAATGCTAGAATCTTCCACTAAGCACTGTTTCTATGCTTCATTTTATCATGGAAGTATTTTTGAAGGCTCTGTCAGTGGAATGAAAGCTTTAGTACTTCTTGCCATGCCATAAAAGTTTCAAAAATAGGAAGAATGCTTTCTAAAGAACAGATTAACTAGTTAATAATATCATTTGCCTAAAACAGAGTGTGAATCAAGGGAAATAATTTAAAGTGAAATTGGAAAGGTAGATGAGTACAATATTATAGATAGTTTTTAATACCGGACTGAGGACTTTGTATTCTCAGAGGCAAAGACATTAAGTCAGGGAAGATATGGTTTCATTCATGTTTCAGGAATATCAATTTGGAGTCATGCAGAGAATGGATGAAAAAGGATATATTCTGGGGGCATAGAAACCCAGTAGGAGACAATGACAGTGGTCCAAGTGAGAAAGGATGAGGACCTGGACAAGGCTTAATGCTATTGGAATGGAAGAAAGGGATATAGGTCAGATATTTAGGGAGGGAGATCTGGAAAAATTTGGCAATTAAATGGATTTGTGAATCTAAGAGAGGGAAGAATCAAATATGTCTTCAAATTTACAAAGTTGAGGCAGAAAGGATTCTAGTAGCCACAGAAATAAGGAAGTTTTGAAAATGGATAGTATGGGAGATACTATAATGAGTTTATTTGAGAATTCTTTCATTTGAGATGTCTTTTAGGAAACCATATGGAACTGTATAGTATATAGCTGTTAACATGAGAAAGGGATTAGGGTAGGATATATAAATTTTGGAGTCATTTTCATGATGATAATATCTGAACACATGATTGATGTGATCACTAAGGGAGAGAGAAAAGAAAGGAAGAAAACTATATCCATATTTAAATAACACTTTTAGATTTTCAAAATGCTTCTTATTAGTCATGTAAGATACATAGTATATTCTTAATATTTTAAATATAAAATGTCTATTGTGCATCACAGAATGTTAGAGATAGAAGAGTCCATAGATCTCTTCTGATATCATTCTCTCATTTTTCAATTAGGGGAGCTAGGGCCTATAGGGGTAAAATGAATTGCTCAAGTGAATGGTAATTGTGACTTGAAAACAGGTCATCAGGGTACTTTCCAACATGCTTTGCATAGACACTGATTTCATTCTCATATTCCTGAGCAACTCTAAAACATTTTTATTATCCTCATATTGGTATAGGTGCTTAATAAATGCTTACAGAATAAATGAATGAATGATATTCAGAGCAGTTAATTCATACCATGAGGATCCCATCACCAGTGTTTATGGTGTATCATCATCAAGATGTCTTATCAGGGTTCAGAAGATCATCTGGCAAAATAAAATGCCAGAAACTGAGGTCTTCTTGTGAGCTAAACAGCCAAGAATTCAAACTCTGATGCAGAGGGTACAACTTTAATGGGCTGGCTATGTTATTTGGATGCTAAACTTATGCTTGCCTAAAAGACTATTTTATTGGAAACTCACAGAAAGCAAGCACTCACAAGTTGGTCAGAAAAAGCAATATAAATACACTCACAAGGTCTCTCTTAAGAACTTTGGAATTGATATTGCACAGCACAGCACAGCCTAGCATGCTATGCCCTCATCAGACAAGTTGTTGTGCTCTATGAGCAAAGTAGAATTGGAGTAGCTGAAAAGAAATGTGAAATGTGCCCAAATGGATTCCAAATGGATTATTTATGCCCAAATTGTGGTAGAGTATTCTAAGCTTATATTGATTTGATCAGCCACAGCTGGACACACTGTTACTTGGTTTTAACATAATGATGTCATTTTGATCCTCTTCAAGAATGAAGGAAAACAACCAACCAAACAACAAATCATCATCAAGATACAATTGGTATTTTTATTGGGGAAAATTTATTTCAAAGGAATAAAGGCAATGATATATGATGTTTGTTTGTTTTAAAATGGAAGAACCACAAAAAGTCCAATCTAGTAATAGTCTTAATAGCAGGACCAATAATAGTCTATTTAATTGTGAACTCTATCAGTGTCTATTCAACTAAATCTCTAGCAATTCATATTTTATTCTTTTGAGATAATGATAGTTAATATTTATGTAGTTCTTTAAGGTAAAGTACTTTACATGCATTATTTTACTTGATTTGGATAATAAATATGTTGGTAGGTGTTATTATCAACTTACAGATGATGGAACTAAGGCTGACATAGTCATATAGCTAATATTACTGAGGCAAGATCTTAACTCAGGTTTTTCTGGTTCCAAGTTTGCAACTCTTATGAAATATCTATCAGTCCTATCAACCATCCACTAAGTGATCTGGGGGAACAAAGATATCCAAGCCATCTTGACTTGTGATATATTGCATTTCCTACTTAAATAAACTATCAGTCATATGTGCATATTTCAGAATCTCAGATTTAGAAGGTTTGGCAGGACCTTGGACATTATCTAATTGTCCCAGAAATGATCAGTTTGAGTCCCAGAGAAAGTATGTGACTTGACCAAATGTCCAGACAATTTTAAAACCAGAATCACCATTTTTTAAATCACAATCCTCCAAATCTCAGAGCGTATTAGATATATTGTCATATTTCTAGCATGATTTCCTGTGATACATCTTTCAGCCTTTTCTTCATAATGATCATCTTGTTCTTCTTTATCCTCCTCCTCCTCCTCTTCTTCTTCTTCTTCTTTGCTCTCTCTCTGTCTCTCTCTCTTTCTCTATCTCTCTCATTCTCTCTCTCCTATTGAATGAGAGAGAAGCTTCTTTCAAGAGCCATTTCCCTTTCCTCATACTTAATATCGGTTTGAGTTGTTTATTTTCTGCTATATCTTTGTTTTAAGTTTTTATAAGTTTCTTTCCACTTGAAAATTTATCTTTGGATTAAGAATGCTTCTTTCTTATTCCTTTTCTTTGGTGAGGCAATTGGGGTTAAGTGACTTGCCCAGGGTCACACAGCTGGTAAGTGTCAAGTGTCTAAGGCCGAATTTGAACTCTGGTCTTCCTGACTCGAGGCCAGTGCTCTATCCACTGTGCCACCTAGGTGCCCCTTGAATTATTCCTTTTTAAAGAAACTTCATATCTTTTTCATTTTCTCTTTAGTCATACTCTTTAGTCCTGCTTCCTCCCAAATTATTTGTAGCTATTGTATGTGCTTTAAATAATTGCTGAGTCCTTTCCCTTTTATTAACATAGAAAACAAGATTGTTGCATCTCTTTTTTTAATACTACAGTAGAATCAATTGGTTAGACAAAGGTATGTGGGTATATGGTGTCTCTTTCATAGAAAATGCTTAAAATATATGTTGCATATGAATTTCACAGTGTTTATCTACTAAATACAGCTAATTAATTAAATTCCAGTACCAATTGAATGTAGAACATCATTCTAACTCTGTTTCTCAAGTGAATATGTGTAATTGAACAAACGGAGCAAACTTAACATTCTGACCTGAAGCTATGGGAAGTTATTTTAAAATTAGTTACAATTTCAGTTTATTTCCACATCAAATACAAGTGAATTCATGCTAAAATTAAGATTTATAAGAGTTTTAGTAGCTCATGCATTCTGGCTTTGGCAGTCTCCATTGCTATAAAACAATCTTGAGAAAATTTTAATACATACATTCACACAGACATATACACACATATATATGTATATACACATATACATACATATATGTATACACACACATATATGTATATATACATATGATGCAAGTGTTAAGGGCTAAAATTCTAGCTAGTCTGTTCAAAATATTTAATGAGTGGTGGTTGCCAATAAACCATAAGCTTTAGCAAGAGTTAGACTTTTAAGCATCCATCAAGGAGAACAAGAATTTGGTAAAGAGAGAGAAAGGCCTAGATTCCTATCTATTAAAGGGAGAGCACATTTCTAGCTCTGCTCTCCACCCGAGTCCAGAGGAAAAAGCCGCAGAGTCAGCGCCAGTCTCTTCCTTCCTCCTCCCACTAGTCCGCGTCACTTCCTGATACCAAAGAAAAGACTCCTGGTCTTGCCCTCAAAGACCTTCGCTTCATGGGCAGAACTCTTCTACAGTAAGTATCCAGCAGGTGGCGTTATTCCAATCGTTACAGTCCCCCCTGTTGTTCCTCAAGAAACAAAATGTTTCCTTGACGGAACACTAAAAACAATATAATAACTATTGCTAACTAATAATATGTGAACAACAATATAGAAAAGGAAGAGAGGAAAGTTTTGTCCAGAGGAGCAATTTTTTTTTTTGTCCTCATGAACCGACGCTTTGACATTAGTCTTGCAAAGGGAGGGCCTCTGCAGAGAATACATGTTACAGATGGTGTATATTATAACAGAAAGAGAAAAAAAAACCAACAAAAACAACAAATCAAAACTGTTCATTTAAAGTCTCTGAAAGTCTTTTCTCAGATGTCCTCTAGGTGTAGTCGTGGAATGGAAGTCTTTTCAGGGGTTGATGTGTGGATGCTGGTAATCAGCCAGGAAAACTTCCTACAACATTGAGCTTAACACAACTTTAAAATAGCTTTGTCAATAATCAAATCAAACAATGAAAGTTCTCAAAAACATGTCTAAGGGAATTCAGAATCTTAGTTGTTACACATGAAACATATAATAAAACAAAAATTGAAACATTCTTTAAAATTATAATATTACTATAGTCCCCCCTTATGGAGGGTAATTGAGAAGACAATTGCTGCAATATTAATTAATAAAAATAATTTTTATCTTTGTTTTATCACTTTTTACATCATCTGCCTAATTATCCTCATGCCATTATGAGAAATTTAAAATCTAATATAATTGGTAACAGGTGTCAAGGCCAAATTCAACACTGTATTTATCATGGCACCTGAGATAATTATGGGGGTTACCATAAAAGAACAGAGAAATGATGGGATATGAGCATTCCCACACTTGAGCAATATATACTGCCCATGCAGTATGCCAGGTTTAAAATAGGTGGATGGAATATATGTCCATGCCACCGAACATATTGGAGGAAACTGAGTCAGACTTAATCAGATCCATGGGATTAAGATGTCCATGGCATCAGGCATATAGGAGGGAGCATAGAAGCCAGGTGTAGAAGTGAGATGGGTGGGATGAATACTTCCAGCCATCTGTACAATATTGTGGGGAAAAATAAAATAAAATATTAAACCAAGGGAATCCAACCTCAACATTAGTCAAAAGCCGTTCCCTCGGCCATACCTTGACTTCATGCATGTCTCCCCTCATGTGACAGTTCAGTGTCTGCTCTTGCATGTATTCCTCTTGTGATTGGATGGCATCTTGGCCAACTGGCATCTGATAACTCAGAATAAAGGCAATTAGTGTCTTAAATGATAAGTTCCCATAATCCAAGTCTCATATGGATTTAAAAATTGAGGATAATAAATGATTGCAAAAAATGTGAATACATCTTGACTTGACACATCTTGACTTGACTTGACACAATATATATTTATGCAACAATTTCAAATAATACCCCTTTTTTTTACTTAGTATACAATCACTTTTGTGAAAAATCAGAACATATTTAAATATAAGTTAAAGCACAACAGAATCTCAGAGAAAACTTTTTTTTTTTGGAAAAAGAAAACTTTTACAAATGTTCCCCTCTTTTTTTTTTTTTTTGGAATGTGCTTATCAAAAATAATACTTCTAGAATCAATTTACACTTGCCATGGCAACCAATTTGCCAAGGAAATGCTTTAAAGAGTTTGATCAAATAATCAGTTGAGAAAAAATAACAGAAACAAACAACTCAGAATATGGGAGCACAATACTCCTAGAATTAACATTGTATTATGAAATCAAAACCATGTTTCAAAATTAGATAGATGAATGAATAGAAGAAAATACACATGGAATAATAGACAATGAAATTCAAACTAGGGAAATCTAAATGAATATGAACTTAATATCAATAAGAGTATTATAAAATATAAACTTGATCACATGACTATAAAAAGCTTTTACAAATATTCTCCTTGTTTTAAAAACTAAGTATAAGACACAATCTCAAAAGCATGAAAATCTCTATGAAAATAAACCCATACCATTAATTTCAAAATGTTTATGTAATAGCATAGAAATCCTATGTAACCTCTGAACTGATACTATTACTCTGAGTGAATTCAGAACACTTTTGATTCTGATATCTAAAATCCCCAATACTCATATCAATACCTTGCTGCTTACTTCTACATTTCTGTAAAATATGTACCCTTCCATGGCAAAAGAAGCAGAGTCTTGAACTATGGTGATGATTGTCATTCTTATTCAGCTTAAGTTTTTCTTCTTTAACCCCTCTATATTGTCTGTCAGTCTTTTCACCATACAAATGCTTTATAAGATTACTAATGAAAGACAAAAGCAGGTTAGCAAAATTATGAACAAAACGAGCATATCTGGAATTTAAAGGGTTTTCTAAGGTTGTCTCAGAAGCACAGCCAGGCTGGGGAAGGGCTGAGCCTGAAGCTGCAAATGTAGTTAGAGAAAGTTGAGCATGCGCATTAGATCTCTGGACTTCCCAGGCAGGGGAAGCAATGGGCTTGGCCATGGGAGGAGTAAAGGGTGGGGTCTGGAGAGGAGGGGAGGGACCAGCGCAATTTGAATCAGACTTGATTTTGAACTCAGGCCTGGATTCCTCTTCCCCCACTTTGCCTCCAGGTGCTAGGGGATTAAAAGCTTCTAGAGGGTGGGTCATTGCCTCCAGGCATGCAAAATTAGAGCAACAATTAGTATTAGAACTGGGAAAAACTGCAGGAATCTCTTCTGGTTTCTTGGAAAAAGCTTGGTTGGGAGAGTGGGAGATATTTCCTTGTGTGAGTATGTTGCTGGCTCTTCTAACAAAAATAAAAAGAAAAATAGAAAATCCACAAAAACAAAGCATTGACATGATCTTGTCTGGTTAAACAGACTAAAATCAAAAATAGGGTAATTAGGGAGTTTAAAAGGTCCATTTGAAAAAATTTAAAGGGAAAACACAGCCAGTATACCAGTACTTAGCAGTTAAAGGGAGAGGGAGGGGAAATTTCTTTCCCAACCAGAAGATCAGAAGACTGAGGTTTAGCTTTCCTCCTTGTGGTCAGCCATCTGTTAAGGGCTAAAATTCTAGCTAGTCTGTCCAAAATATTTAATGAGTGGTCGCCAATAAACCATAAGCTTTAGCAAGAGTTAGACTTTTAAGCATCCATCAAGGAGAACAAGAATTTGGTAAAGAGAGAGAAAGGCCTAGATTCCTATCTATTAAAGGGAGAGCACATTTCTAGCTCCGCTCTCCACCCGAGTCCAGAGGAAAATGCCCCAGAGTCAGCGCCAGTCTCTTCCTTCCTCCTCCCACTAGTCTGCGTCACTTCCTGATACCAAAGAAAAGACTCCTGGTCTTGCCCTCAAAGACCTTCGCTTCATGGGCAGAACTCTTCTACAGTAAGTATCCAGCAGGTGGCGTTATTCCAATCGTTACACAAGAATGCCAGAACTTAACTTTCATAGATTTCATAATTAATATGACATAAATATTTAATTTCACTCTTCTTTTCTCCTATATTTTATTGAATTTATGGGTTATTAATCAATTATCTAAATTAAACAATTATCTGAATTGTTACATAGTTTTACTGTATGGCTTTTGACATCATTCTTAAATAATTATATAATTCCTCCTCTGTGCTACTAATTCTATAACCAACACTTGCACTACCAAGTTGGTTCATTCAGAATGTATCTGCTCTCACAACTACTGGGGTAACCAATGTGTATGTACTTCAAAAGTCCCCACTACCCTTTTTTTCTTTAATATTCAGAATTAGATATAATCAATTCAAAAGAAAGTTTTTGAGATAGTAGAGTAAAATGACAGCTACAGACCCTTCCCCTGCCACTCCCTTCTCCTCCCTGGAAACTTGGCATACAATTTCTAATAGATAAACATAGTGCCAATGAAAAAATGGGCATAATGTAATGACACATGTATGTAAAAAACACATGAAGAACTCAAAGCTCCAATATTACAGGGTCTCAATATCCTTTCTCAACTTATACCTTTTGTGGAGTCCTTATGTTTCTCCATACTTGGTGAAATATTTTGCTCATCAGGTTATGCTGCTGAGTTATTTGGGGTCTTTTCACTAGAGCTGAACTCTTGACTTCCAGGGTTGTTTTTTCTTGAATATATAGTTATCTATCTTCTCTGCTACCATAGTTCTTATACCTTGAAGCCAAATTCTGGTTTGAATGCTGTTTCTCTGTAACTATGTCGAGAGAGAGAGAGAGAAAGAACATGTATTTACTTTTTTATAAATGAATCTCACATGTACCTCCAACTCTTTCCAACTTCTCCCTTCTGGAATTTTTTTGTTTCCTATCAGGTGAGTAGTTCTTCTGTAAGACTGGGAGAGTAGAGTAGAAAATCACCTCCTTCATGTTTCATTCTGGAAGAGATACATGGTTCATATACCACAAATTTACTCTCTTCTTCAAATACCTCAAACTTTTGTATTGCTGTTCAGGGTTGGCAGGCCTTATAAGGACAACCTAGTGCCCTACATTTTATACTCAGTGGCAATATCTATTAATGATATCTTTAAATATATCTTCTTATAATCATGCACTACTATCTTTAAATTAATTTATTTTTTCTGTTTAGAATTTTATTTTCCAAAACATATATAAAAACAAATTTTGACATCAATTTTTAAAACTTTGTGTTTCAACTACTTTTCCTACCTCCCTTTCCACCTACAACCCCAAGAACTCAAGCAATTCAGTATAAGTTATACATGAGTAGTAATACAAAACATTCCCATATTAGCCAGGTTGTGAGAGAAAACAGTTAAAAAACAAAACTTCAGATTAAGGAATTGTCAAAGAAAAAAATATGTTTGAATCTGTTTTCAGATACCATCAGTTCTTTCTCTCTAGAAGGATTGGAATTTTCATAAGTCCTTCAGAGTTATATGGGATCTTTACATTGCTGAAAATAGGCATGTTCTTCCCAGCAAATTATCTGACACTATTGCTGTTCTTTTGTATAAAGTACATTTCACTCTGCTTCAGTTCATTTAGATCTTTCCATGTTTTTCTGATGGCATTCTGTTCATCATAACTTTTATATAGTACCTTAAACTTGACAAAGAATTTTCTTCATAATAGCCCAGCAAAGTAGGTACTATATATTTTGCAATTATAATCAATCATCATAACTGTTTCCCTCCATCCTGTTCCCTTCCCAAGGTATGTACTCTATTTTCTATCTTCTTTTTGCCTATTATTCCTCAAAAGTGTTTTGCTTCTGACTTGTCTTCCCCACTCTGCTGTGCCCTCCCTTCCCTTCCCTCATTGTTCTCTTCCCCTCCTACTTTCCTGTAGGGTTAGATAGATTACTCCTCCCAATTGGGTGTGTATGTTATTCCATCCTTGAGCCAACTCTGATGAGATTAAGGTCTTTGAGCTAATTCTGTGTTCTAAATTTTCTTCCTCCCTCACTCCTCAACCCTCCCTATGAAATCAAGCAATTCAATATGTCATACATATTTAGTTATGCAGAACATTTTCACCTTCCTTGAAAGTGTTTTGCTTTTTACTGCTCTCTCCCATAATCTGCCCTTCCTTCCTTCTCCTCTTCTCCATCCCCCTTATCTCCCTCCCCTCCCACTTTCCCTCAGGGCAAAAATATATTACTATACACACTAAACTATGTTATTCCCTCTTTGGGCCAATTCTGATGATAATAGGGTTCACTCACTTCCCCACTCCTTCCCCATCTTTCCCTCCCCTCTGTAACGATTGGAATGACGCCACCTGCTGGAGACTTACTGTAGAAGAGTTCTGCCCATGAAGCGAAGGTCTTTGAGGGCAAGACCAGGAGTCTTTTCTTTGGTGTCAGGAAGTGACGCGGGATAGTGGGAGGAGGAAGGAAGAGACTGGCGCTCAGTCTCGCGCTCTTTCCTGAGACTCTGGTGGAGAGTGGAGCTAGAAATGTGCTCTCCCTTTAATAGATAGAAATCTAGGCCTTTCTCTCTCTCTTTATCAAATTCTTATTCTCCTTAATAAATGCTTAAAAGTCTAACTCTTGCTAAAGCTTATAATTTATTGGCAACCACTCATTAGATATTTTAGACAGTTTAGCTAGAATTTTAGCCCTTAACAGATGGCTGACCACGAAGAGGAAAGCTAAACCTCAGTCTTCTTCTGATCTTCTGGTTGGGTAAGAAATTTCCCCTACCCTCTCCCTTTAACTGCTAAGTACTGGCATACTGGCTGTGTTTTCCCTTTAAATTTTTTTGAATGTACCTTTTAAACTCCCTAATTACCCTATTTTTTTATTTTAGTCTGTTTAACCAGACAAATGGGAGATAAGATCATATTAATGCTTTGTTTTTGTGGATTTTCTATTTTTCTTTTTATTTTTGTTAAAAGAGCCAGCAACTTACTCACACAAGGAAATATCTCTCTCTCTCCCAACCATGCTTTTTCAGAGAAACCTGAAGAGATTCCTGCAGCTTTTCCCAGTTCTAACACTAATTGTTGCTCCAATTTTGCATGCTTGGAGGCAATGACCCACCCTCTAGAAGCTTTTAATCCCCTAGCACCTGGAGGCAAAGTGGGGGAAGAGGAATCCAGGCCTGAGTTCAAAATCAAGTCTGATTCAAATTGCGCTGGTCCCTCCCCTCCTCTCCAGACCCCACCCTCTACTCCTCCCATGGCCAAGCCCATTGCTTCCCCTGCCTGGGAAGTCCAGAGAACTGATGCACATGCTCAACTTTCTCTAACTACATTTGCAGCTTCAGGCTCAGCCCTTCCCCAGCCTGGCTGTGCTTCTGAGACAACCTTAGAAAACCCTTTAAATTCCAGATATGCTCGTTTTGTTCATAATTTTGCTAACCTGCTTTTGTCTTTAATTAGTAATCTTATAAAGCATTTGTATGGTGAAAAGACTGACAGACAATATAGAGGGGTTAAAGAAGAAAAACTTAAGCTGAATAAGAATGACAATCATCAACATAGTTCAAGACTCCTCTTCTTTTGCCATGGAAGGGTATATATTTTACAGAAGTGTAGAAGTAAGCAGCAAGGTATTGATATGAGTATTGGGGATTTTAGATATCGGAACCAAAAGTGTTCTGAATTCACTCAGAGTATTAATGTAAGTTCAGAGGTTACATAGGATTTCTATGCTATTACATAAACATTTTGAAATTAATGGTATGGGTGTATTTTCATAGAGATTTTCATGCTTTTGAGATTGTGTTTTATACTTAGTTTTTAAAACAAGGAGAGAATATTTGTAAAAGCTTTTTATAGTTATGTGATCAAGTTTATATTTTATAATACTCTTATTAATATTAAGTTCATATTCATTTAGATTTCCCTAGTTTGAATTTCATTGTCTTTTATTGTTCCATGTGTATTTTCTTCTATTCTTTTGTCTATCTAATTTTGAAACATTGCAAGATGGTTTTGATTTCATAATACAATGTTAATTCTAGAAGTATTGTGCTCCCATATTCTGAGTTGTTTGTTTTTGCTATTTTTTTTCTCTCAACTGATTATTTGATCAAACTCTTTAAAGCATTTCCTTGGCAAATTGGTTGCCATGGCAAGTGTAAATTGATTCTAGAAGTATTATTTTTGATAAGCATATTCAAAAAAAAAAGAGGGGAATGTTTGTTAAAGTTTTCTTTTTTCAAAAAAAGTTTTCTTTGAGATTCTGTTATGTTTTAACTTGTATTTAAATATGTTCTGATTTTTCACAAAAGTAATTGTATACTAAGTAAAAAAAAGGGGTATTATTTGAAATTGTTGCATAATTACATATTGTGTTCTGAGTCAAGATGTATTCACATTTTTTGCAATCATTTATTGTCCTCAATTTTTAAATCCATATGAGACTTGGATTATGGGAACTTATCATTTAAGGTATTAATTGCCTTTATTCTGAGTTATCAGATGTCAGTTGGCCAAGATGCCATCCAATCACAAGAGGAATACATGCAAGAGCAGACACTGAACTGTCACATGAGGGGAGACATGCATGAAGTCAAGGTATGGCCGAGGGAACGGCTTTTGACTAATGTTGAGGTTGGATTCTCTTGGTTTAATATTTTATTTTATTTTTCCCCACAATATTGTACAGATGGCTGGAAGTATTCATCCCACCCATCTCACTTCTACACCTGACTTCTATGCTCCCTCCTATATGCCTGATGCCATGGACATCTTAATCCCATGCATCTGATTAAGTCTGACTCAGTTTCCTCCAATATGTTCGGTGGCATGGACATATATTCCATCCACCTATTTTAAGCCTGGCATACTGCATGGACAGTACATATTGCTCAAGTGTGGGAATGCTCATATCCCATCATTTCTCTGTTCTTTTATGGTAACCCCCATAATTATCTCAGGTGTCATGATAAATAACAGTGTTGAATTTGGCCTTGACACCTGTTACCAATTATATTAGATTTTCTAATTTCTCATAATGGCATGAGGATAATTAGGCAGATGATGCAAAAAGTGATGAAACAAAGATAAAAATTATTTTTAAAAATTAATATCGCAGCAATTGTCTTCTCAATTACTCTCCATAAGGGGGGACTATAATAATAATATAATTTTAAAGAATGGTTCAATTTTTGTTTTATTGTATGTTTCACGTGTTAACAACTAAGATTCTGTATTCCCTTAGACATGTTTTTGAGAACTTTCATTGTTTGATTTGATTATTGACAAAGCTATTTTAAAGTTGTGTTAAGCTCAATTTTGTAGGAAGTTTTCCTGGCTGATTACCAGCATCCACACATCAACCCCTTAAAAGACTTCCATTCCACGACTACACCTAGAGGACATCTAAGAAAAAACTTTCAGAGACTTTAAATGAACAGTTTTGATTTGTTGTTTTTGTTGTTTTTTCTCTTTCTGTTATAATATACACCATCTGTAACATGTATTCTTTGCAGAGGCCCTCCCTTTGCAAGACTAATGTCAAAGCATCGGTTCATGAGGACAAAATAAAAATCGCCCCTCTGGACAAAACTTTCCTCTCTTCCTTTTCTATATTGTTGTTCACATATTATTAGTTAGCAATAGTTATTATATTGTTTTTAGTGTTCTGTCAAGAAAACATTTTGTTTCTTGAGGAACAACAGGGGGGACTGTAACGATTGGAATGATGCCACCTGCTGGAGACTTACTGTAGAAGAGTTCTGCCCATGAAGCGAAGGTCTTTGAGGGCAAGACCAGGAGTCTTTTCTTTGGCATCAGGAAGTGACGCGGGATAGTGGGAGGAGGAAGGAAGAGACTGGCGTTCAGTCTTGCGCTCTTTCCTGAGACTCTGGTGGAGAGTGGAGCTAGAAATGCGCTCTCCCTTTAATAGATAGAAATCTAGGCCTTTCTCTCTCTCTTTATCAAATTCTTATTCTCCTTAATAAATGCTTAAAAGTCTAACTCTTGCTAAAGCTTATAATTTATTGGTGACCACTCATTAGATATTTTAGACAGTTTAGCTAGAATTTTAGCCCTTAACACCTCCATAAATTTTTTTTTTGTTTTGTTCATGTGAACTACTTCTCCCCAGTCTACCTCTCCCCTTACCCCTCCCCCAATCTATTCCTCCTATGCCTCAAACTTATTTTTTTTTTTTTTGGTAAGGCAATTGTCGTTAAGTGACTTGCCCAGGGTCACACAGCTAGTAAGTGTTAAGTGTCTGAGGCTGGATTTGAACTCAGGTACTCCTGACTCCAGGGCTGGTGCTCTATCCACTGTGCCACCTAGCTGCCCCTCCTCAAACTTATTTTAAAGATGTCATCATGGATTTTCTAGGTGGCACAGTAGACAAAGCACCTGTCTTGGAGCCAGGAGGCCCCTAGCCCAAATCTGGTCCCAGACATAAGACACCCCACCCTGTTTGCCCCACAAAGAACAAGGATAAAAAAAGAATATATGCTTTACCAATATCATCCCTTCATATTAAGTTCAGACCTGTGTCCACTGTGTATTCTTTACTGAAAAAGTTCTTATGAGGTCGAAGTATTATTAAACAGTTTAATTTTTTAATATCCCTCATGGTTTCTTTTTCCTGTTTACCTTTTTATGCCTTTCCAGGGTCTTGTATTTGAAAGTCAAATTTTCTATTTAGTTCAGGACTTTTCATCACAAATTCCTGAAAGTCCTCTTTTTCATTGAAATCCCATTTTTCCTCTGAAAGTTTATACCCAGTTTTGCTGGGTACATGATTCTTGGCTGTAGTCCCAGTTCCTTTGCCCTCTGGAATATCATATTCCATGCCCTCCCATTCTACTAGATCTTGTTTTTTTCCTTATTGTAGCTCCAGAGTATTTGAATTCCTTTTTTTTTAGCTGCTTGCAATATTTTTTTTTCCTTGACCTGGGAGCTCTGGTATTTGGTTGAAATATTCCCAGAGGTTTTCCTTTTGGGATCTCTTTCAGGAGGTGATCTGTTAATTCTTTCAATTTCTATTTTGCCTTCTGCTTCTAGAATATCTTGCTCATCTTGTCATTTTTTATTTGACTTTTAACTCCCTCTTACAGGGGGCCCTACTTCCAAGCACCACTGTCCCAAGCTTCAGAGAGTCAAAGGTATTTCCGTTTGAGGGAGGGCAGGATTTTTTCTCACTTGTCCTGTTCTCTGGTCCTAAAATAATCTCAAGACAACTTGCTAGTTAACCAGCCAGCAGAGTGCTGTGGTGTTTCTTAGCTTTGACAAACCTGCACCTCTCCTTAACCTGGGCCTCCTGCCACTCACGATTGCTTCCTGGTTCCCTGCTGGGGTGAGATAACTGAATTCCTCCTTAAGTCCTGCAGACACCCCTGCACTTCCCCCTCCCAACTCTCCCTGCCCCCCTGTCAGCTATTCAGCCCTCTCACTTGACCATAAACTTAGTTCCAGAAGACTCTAGTGCAGCAGCTGAATCTGAGGCTTGGGGGTAAGTTCCTCTTTCACAGCATCTCTGGGGCCTGTGTCAGCACAAACAGGGTGGTGTACTCTGCTTGCAATGTGGTACAGCCTGCTTTAATCTGGAAAATAATCTCAACACATCTTTTTGTGGGTTTTGCAACTCCAAGGCTTGTTGTATTGCTGTTTTGGGGGTCTATCTTCAAATTAATTTAACAATTATATAGACTTCAGATAGTCCAAGTACTCAAAGATCCTTTTGTGACATCAAAAGAAATTGATGGGAGCAGCTGGGTTGCATAGTGGTTAAAGCACAGGCCCTGGATTCAAGAGGACCGGATTTCAAATCTGGCCCCGACACTTGACACTTACTAGCTGTGTGACCCTGGACAAGTCACTTAAGCCTCATTGCTCCACAAAACAAACAAACAAACAAAGCAAAAGCACCCAAACAACCCAAAACAAAACAAAAAAAGAAATTGAGGAAATGTGGTAGAACCAGTGTAGTGAAGTTATGGGAAGACATGGAAATGAAGCCATATAGGGTGAGACAACATAGAGGAGTTGCATAGAAGCACTTTTTCTTGTCCATATAATATGGACTTCAAAAAATAATAGCCAGCCAAATTCAGTAATGATAAGCAAGCCAAGAAAAGCTATATTGTTCTAGTTATTAATGAGTGATGTATTACTATAAAGAGTGATCTATAGAGACCAACTTTATAGTTTTTGGTACTGTGCTCTTTTAGAGTTTTTGTTAAAGTTATAAAACCATAAATTTGAATCACCCAAGACTCAAATTTGATGGTTTTGTGGTAGCAACAATATATGACTCTAAATGCACATTTTCCACATCTCAACTGGTTTGCATAGACAAATCAAAAACAGTTTCCTGTGTGTCTCACAAATAGTCTAAGCAATTTTTGAGACCATACTTCAATAGCTTTAGAAAAAAAACAATTTCAGGGAACTGATGGGTTAGAAGGGCAAGTATTACTATGGAGGAATAGAGAACCACTGTGAAGTGAATGAAAAAATAAAGCTGCTTTGGCTAACCAGAAACATCATGGAATGTGGTTAATAGTTCTTTGTCAGATGTCTCCATGCAGATTGCATAAAAGTAAAATAGATGGCCTTTCTCTAATGGGTGAGAGATCATTCTAAAGGTGCCTTGCCACATACACTGCAACAGATTAAAGGTATCTTCCGTTTGCTTCCAGTTCTGAAGATTGAAGAAAACATAGTCAACTGCCTCACTGTCCCACCATTTGAGAGAATTTACTGAAGGAATTATTAAACTTTTCATTTTAATTAAGTATTCTGGAACATGGGGGTTAAATTATAATTTTATGTATGAAAAACTGAGAAGGAAGTTAAATACATTGTTGATAGTAACAGAAGTAGTGAGTTCCAGAGGTGAAATGTGAACACATCTTCAAATCCACAAGCAGAGATACTCTGATTTATACCTTTCCTTTGCCTATCTATTCATTTATTTACTTCTTTATTCATTCATTCATTCATTCATTCATTCATTCATTCATTCATTCATTCATTTGTTTGGTTTTTTTGGGGGGGTGAAAGGGCAATGAGGCTTAAGTAACTTGCCCAGCATCACACAGTGTCAAGTGTCTAAGGCCGGGTTTGAACTCAGGTCTTCCTGAATCCAGGGCCAGTGCTTTATCCACTCTGCCACATAGCTGCCCCTCCTTTACCTATCAATCGATGATTCTAGTTGTTCCAAAAGTCTTAATGCAATTTTAAGCTATTAAATCCTACTCAATTCTCTATGCCAGTAGAGTCAAACTTAAAAATGGGGCTACTACCTCTATATAAACATCCCTGAGGGCTGAATATTGACTTAGAAAATAACATGTTAATATTAATTTTCTTTAATTATATTTTGTTTTTCCGTGTTTCCCAATTATATTTACTACATCACACTATATCAATGTAACATATTCCATTTCTAAATGATTCTTAAGAAATCATATATTTAAACTAATAAGAAAATAAAAATGACTATCTATTTTCAAACATATAAAATTGATTGTTATGTGTTATGGACATATTTGAAGCATGTTATGATATTAAGATAAAGCATAGCAGAAATCATTATTTTTACTCTATTTTGAGAATTTAGAATAAAATATTGTTTCAAAATTAGCACTTCCTCACTGAGCTCTAAGGAAGTCCAAAATATAGTTCTCAAACTTTTGTTTCTACTGAAGTAGGACAAATGTGAATTTTATAGTCTTTGTGTTCTACTTATTTTGCTGATGTGAACTGAAAGACAAGAGTGGGGAGGAGGGAGTTGTACAGAGGAAATTGCATAGTGATGAATTAGTTTCTCAGTCGACAGCACTGCTGCAGTCCAAAAACTAGGATGCTGTTTCTTATTTGTTCACAAAGATATATTGGGTAGACCTATGAAATAGCATTTGCCATGTATGATCAATGTTTCCTCTATATTATGAATGTTTTGAGAGGTAATATTGCTTGTTAGACAGAGGGCCAGCCTTGGAATCAGGAAGAACTGAGTCTGACACATATTAGCTCTGTAAATATTAACAGGTCACTTATCCTCTCAGTGTCTCAGGAAATTTTCTAGACTATGAAGCACTGATCTATACCTGGGAAAGGAATTTCTACTTTGGGTGTTTCCTCCAAATTGATTAAATCACAGTTCAGGATCTTCCTTTGCACTATTTTCTCAAAATCTATATTAGATATATTTTTATAAAATGCTCTAAAACACAATTGATCAGAGAAATGCAAATTAATACAACTCTGAGGTATTACCTCACACCTACCATAGTGACAAATATAAAAAAAGGAAAATATTGGATGTTGGGGATGTGGAAAAATTGGGATGCTAATCTGCTGTTGGTGGAGTTCTGGAAAGAACCCACCGTTCTGGAGAGCAATTTGGAATTATGGCAAAAGGGCTAAAAAATTCTGCCTACATCTTTGATCCAGCAATACCACTACTCAGTTTATATCCCAATGACATCCCCCAAAAGAGAAAAAGACCTATTTGTTCAAAAATATTTATAGCAGCTCTTTCTGTGGTAGCTATAAATTGGAAATCAAAGGTATGCCCATCAATTGTAGAATGGCTAAACAAACTATGGTATATGATGGTGATGGAATATTAATGTGCATTATAAGAAATGATAAGCAGGATGATTTAAACTGGAAAGACTTATATGAACTGATGTCTAGTGAAGTGAGCAGAACCAGGAGAATTTTGTGCACAGTAATAATATTGTTTGATAAAGAACTGTGAATGACAACTATTATCAGTAATACAATGATCCAAGACAATCCCAAAGGACTAATGCTGAAGCATACTATCCATCTCCAAAGACAGAATTGATATTGATTGAATACAGATTGAAGTATGCTATTTTTCCCTTTCTTTCCTTTTTTTCCCTTATTTTTGAGTTTTCTTATACCAAATGACTAATATGGTAATGTTTTACAGAATTGCACATGTACAACGCACAACTGATTGCTTACCACCTCATAGAGGCAGGAGAGGGAGGAGGGATAAAATTTTGAACTGAAAACTTAAATAAAAATATTTATTATTTAAAAAATAAATTCTTTAATATTAACTTAAATGACATAATTTTGTATTGCAGTTAGTTCTATAACTCACTGACAAAAATGGTACTTAATATATTATGCATCATAAGTGATACATGTATATAAGATGTGATAATGGTATAATTTAATGTGTAATACATTTTTAATCTTTGTAATGGCATATTGATCTAAGTATATGACTTTGTTGTTTTGGTGAGAAGTATCTGAAAATGAAATTGAGAGCAAATCCTTCCAAGTGATAACCAATTAGAAATTTGATATTAAATTTTTGCCTTAATTTTTATTCCATGTAGAAAAAAAGAGACATCCCTGATAATACTGACAATTTAGGATGCTTAACCATATCTCCTCTATTGCAACCACAAGTTATGTTCATTGCTTTGATCTTTGTCCTCTTTCTAGTGCCTGTGAACCAGGATCATTAACACAAAAGCAATTCACATTCTCTCCAAATTTGACCTTCTCCCTGCTGGGCCTGTTCATTATTCGAGCTCCTAACAGAATCATTAGGGGTCATCATCAATGGTCAGAAAAGAATAAATGGCATTTACCTAATGAAAGTATATATTTATGCAAAAAAAAAATTCTGAAACAAAGTTGTCCTAAAAAGAGAAAGAATGACTCTAAAACAAACAAGAAATAGGAAAATATTTATCCAGACACATGTAATATCACCCAGTGCTTCAAAATATCATGTTTTAATGCATACCTTTCTTTTATCAATAGTTGTTTGTTCCAAAAGTCTTAGTGCAATTTTAAGCAATTAAATCTTATTGTAATTAAAATATAATAGTTTAAACTTAGAACTTTGAAATGCATAATATGGCTCTAAAGGGTTTTTTGACATTGCATTTGGTGCATAGATTTCTATATCACAACTAAATTTATGTTATTTTGATTAGTGCTCATCAAATTTAACTGGACATTTCTGGTGTTTTGATTCCCCCCCCTTCCATCCCCCAGGGCCCTTTCACAATTGCCTGAATTAAATAAATTTTTTAAGGTCCATAAAATTGTTTACTGGTTGGAATAGCCAAAATATTTTATATAGTTCCTTAATAATTTTATCATTTAATAAGTAATAAGTCAACAAGTATTGATTAAACTATAAGAGGCAGAGGGGATGAAGTAATCTGTTTCAGTCATAGGTCACAGCTATGTGAGAAACATCAAGGTCATTTTGGCTGGGCCTAGAATAAATGAAGGGGAATGTGGTAAAAAGTGAAAGTTTTTAACTGTCGGTTAGTGAAAACTGAAGGACCACCCTTTGGGGAGGAGACCGAGACGAATGGCTCTGCATGGCAAGGAGAGAATGGAAGTGAGGTCTTTTTTCTGCTCTCCTCGTCCACTGGTTGCGCTGCACACACAGACGCTGACTCAGGGGCAACTCGACCAGTTCTCCGTAACAGCACGTACTTGATGCGGTTCTCAACCTCAGAGGTGGCCTTGGGTTTTTGGTGAGTTCTATATGGAATATAGACTAAGCTTAGATCTAAGACTCTTTGTTTGTATTTCTACTTTACTATCTCTCTAATCAACATCACCTTGTAATTTACAAACAATAAAAGCCCTAACTAAAGATCAGAGGTTTCTTCCACTTACTGGTCTGGGAGATAAATAAGGGAAAGGTTAAAAGCGAGTTTAATGCTCTTGTATCCAATTTTAAATCTCACAGGAACAATGAATGTATCATACCAGAGAAAAGAGTAAATTGGAGCCAAGCTTTGAAGGGTTTTTAATTCCGTCTCACAGTGTAAAGTTTCTGTCTTCTGTTTTATAATTAATATGGTGGGGCAGCTAGGTGGCACAGTGGATAAAGCACTGGCCCTGGATTCAGGAGGACCTGAGTTCAAATCTGGCCTCAGACACTTGACACTTACTAGCTGTGTGACTCTGGGCAAGTCACTTAACCCCCATTGCCCCACCAAAAAAAAAAAAATTAATATGGTTCTTCATTCTCTGATTCCTTTTTACCCAGTTAAAATAGTTTGCTGAATATTGGATTTAGTACAGCTAGGTTCATAACCCATCTCTGCTGTTTATAACCTCTGTGACCTTAATCCTCAATAAGTTATGACCTTTCTGAGTCTCATTTTCCTATTCTGTAAATCAGGAACATTAAACTAAATTATCTCTAAAGTCTCCTCCGTCTCTGATTTATGATCTTATAAATGTAATATCTGTCACTTCAGAAGACACTGTAGAATTTCCTAGTATCTCTCTAATTCATTGCATAAATAAATCTTGTTTCCTGAGGTGCTATCCTTTGCCTTCTTCTATTTTCCCTCTACACTATCTTGGTAAACTCATCAGCTTCCAGGAATTAATCATGATTTCCATGCAGATGGCTCAAATATTTATAGATTCAACTTTAGTTTCCCTCCCAAGCTTCAAGCCCTGATCTCCAATTCCTTAATGGACATTTTAGATTAGATGCCCTGGAGACATCTGCAAGTCAACAAGTACAATACAGAATTTTCTTTCTTTTTTTTTCTTTCTTTTTTCTTTCTTTTTTTCCTTTTCTTTCTTTCTTCCTTCCTTCCTTTCTTTCTATCTTTCTTTCTTTCTTTCTTTCTTTCTTTCTTTCTTTCTTTCTTTCTTTCTTTCTTTCTTTCTTTCTTTCTTTCTTTCTTTCTTTCTTTCTTCCTTCCTTCCTTCCTTCCTTCCTTCCTTCCTTCCTTCCTTCCTTCCTTCCTTCCTTCCTTCCTTTCTAACACTTATTGTTTCTAATATTTCCTATTTTTGTAGATGTTACTACCATCCTTCCAGCCTCTGAAGTTCATAACATGTATCATATCTTTTGTTAAATGTTCTCATTTCTATTTTACATCTCTTATATTTGACTTCTCTATTCAAACAGTAATTACTTTATTTCAGTCACTCACCATTTATACCTTAGATTATTTCAACAGTTTTCTAATTAGTTATCCTGCCTCTAGTCTCTTCCCACTTCAGTGCATCTTCCACACTGTTCTCCACGTAATTTTCCTTAAGAGAAGATCTGAATGTCACTCTCTCATCACGTCTGTCCAGTGTCTCCTATTCTCTTTAGGATGAAGTAAAAACTCCTCTTTTTAGTTTTTAAAGGCCTATAAGATATTTCCTTAACCCTTAAACCTAATTTAATATTAATTCTGTACTCTTAGATGCACCAATTTTTGTTAGATCTTTCTCTGCTCCCTCCACATTATTTGTTCTCATTCCTTTTGTACTCACCAATCTTCCATGCCTAGAATATACTCTATGCTCACGTCTTCCTCTTAGAACTCCTCTTTTTCTTCAACATTTGCTAATACACCATCTTCTATGTTGAGCCTTTACTCTCCAACTGCTAGTGACTTCTTTCCAAATTTTATTGTTTTTGTCATGTTATTTTAAGCTTTTTGTGATTCCATTTAGGGGTTTTATTGGCAAAGATACTGGAGTGGTTTGCTATTCCTTCACCAACTCATTTTTAAGATGAAGATAGGAAGGAAACAGGGTTAAGTGACTTCCCCAGGGTCACATAGTTAGTAAGTGTCTGAGGCCAGATTTGAATTCAAGTCTTCCTGACTGCAGGCCCCTTGTGCTGTCTACTGGTCCATCTAACTGTCAAACTACTTTTTTTGTCTTCTTATTTAATTTCTTTATATTTCTCCTGAATATGCATTTCTATGCATGTGTCTTCTTCATTAAACTGTAAGCTCATTGCTAGTTTTATTATTTTATTCATTGTGTTTTTATCCCCAGTGCTTAAAAAGTACTTGATACATAGTAGGCTCTTAAAGCTTTTTGAGTGATGGATAAGTTTTTAAAGATTTTTCTGTGGTAAACTTTTTTTGAACTTTCTTTAAGTCTTTCAGTTTTATGCTCACTGTGCTTTGTTAAAAGAAAAAAATATCACTCTAAATTCAGCTATTAGTTATAGAAATTCTGATAAACGACAATTATGTATATAAAGGGAATAACAAAACTTTGGTATAGCATTATTTGGCAGTTTTTCAAACTTATATGTTTATATGTTAAACCAATCTTATAAAAATAATGAGAAGCTTAATTAGACTATGTGAAAAATCTATGTGAATCCTTTTGTCTTCTTTGGGCGAAAGCTAAGTTATCTTTCCGATTTATTTCATATATCAGTCCTGCCTAAGCACTCTTTCCACAGGACATCTCAATGTCTTATTGCCAGCTCTAATTGGCAAAAATAAAACTCTAGCTCCTTGTTACACTACTGCCACCAAACTCCTGTTCCCTGCCAAGAACCACCAGGAGCCTATTTCCCTCACGACGGGAAGCAAAACTGCCACAGCAGCAAGAAATCCCTTAGAGCAAGGACTTCTGTCCTCTACTTTTCAATTTGTCTCATTGCTCTTCACCCACTTAGAACAGAGTTAATTGTGTGGTGCTTTCACTTTGCATTTGACTCAGCACTTAGCATCCAGGAAGACATGCCTGATATAATCCCACCATCCACATTCAGAAATGCCAGCAGAGCTTTGTTTAATCACCAGAGCAAGGGCAAATCTAATATCATTCATACAGAATCATAAAGTAATGAGATGTAGTGCTTTAATATGCATTGTCTTATTAGAATTATCTTTAGTTATGGAATCTTCTGCTACTCCTACTCATCCCCCAAAGTAATAGGTCCTTGAGCTTTTGTGAAAGATGTACAAACATAATAGTACTTTAAGATGCAAAGACCTATTTGTATTTTGATACTATTGCTTTGAATAAACTAAGAAAACCAAATAGCACTGCAGATACAAACTCTAATTCTTTGCTCACAATGTACATTTCATCAATTCCACTTCAGCTTTCTAAAGGCTTAGTCAAGTAAACATATATGGTTGAGAATTGTTATTTGGAAAATTAAGAGTTTTGAACATTTAAGAAGTTTAACTTGGACATTTAAGAGAAGTGTTACTGGAATAGCCTGGATCCTAGTTCATGAATACAGAGAATACACATATATCCACACAAACACACACATACATTCCTAGAATATTTGCATGTATATATGTGCATACATACATACATGCACATATGTACTGAGTTTAAAGTGAAATAGCTTTAAAAGCTATAAACCTTAAGCTTAAATAGCTTTAAACTGCACTAAATTTTTGAACATATGCATGTTTCCTAGCACATACATACATATACATATATGCCTGTGTGCATATATTCATATGATAAGAAACATGCACACATATTTCCTGGCATGTATATATATTTCCCTACTATAAGTATATATATATATATATATATATATATATATATATATATATATATATATATATATATATATATATATATATATATATATATATATATATATATGTGTGTGTGTGTGTGTGTGTGTGTGTGTGTGTGTGTGTGTGTGTGTGTGTGTATTCCTAGTATATACCATGCCAAAATAATTTTAGTGGCACTGACATACATACCTACCTTTACATTATATTTTATATTACATTTATATTATATATACATATATGTGTGTCTCTATTGATATCTATATCACACAGAGATAGAAAATTCTAGCAACCCTGCTCTTAATTTTCCAAAGAAAAAATAAAACAATATAAGTATGCACTACATGCATGCTTATATGCACACACACTCATATACATATACATATACATTTACATATATATATATACACACGCACACATATGTGTGTGTGTGTGTGTGTGTGTGTGTGTATTATACGCAATTGTGTGTAGCCTGTCATTGCTAGGGAATCCTTCCTTGTGTTTCCTAAAATTTAACCAAAAAAATAAAAGGGAGAAAATAAACTGCAGTGTATAATAAGAAAAGAAAATCACTTCAAGAAAAGAGGGGTAATAGCAAGTCTCTGTTTTGAGTAAAAAAAGGAAACTTCATTGTACTAGTGAATGCATTTTCTATCTGTTTATTCAACCTTTATGCCTCCATGATTTTGCTCACTTTCTTTCCTATACAAAAAAGTCATTACAATCTATGTTTAAAGGTGGTGTGTATGTGTATGAGTGTGTTTGTGGTTTCAGCTTTTTAAGCTTAAATAACAACTACATTTGACTTGATTTTCATTAATACTGTGATCTTCAATTACTTTCTTTTTTCCTTCATTTTTCTGCCTTTGTGTATTCAACTAAAGAGATCTTGGCCCCTTTCTCTCATTTACATGATTTCATATTGTAGCCCTCTAGCTTATGTATGATTTTAAAGTATATGATTTCAGAATTGTTGTTCCATGTAGTAAACTGTTTAGCATCTTTGTGCTCACTTATCAAAAACTTTGAAGGAGGCAATAAAAGGGTCATTCTTGTCTTCCATTTATGGCTTTGCTGCTTCTCCAGAGATTCGTATTTCTAAAAAATCATGGATTCATCCATATATTTTAGTGTGAAACCCTAATTCTGATTGCAACAAGACATAATTTTACATGTTATCTTAGAGAAAAATAAAACAAACAAACTAAAAGGCTTTCTCTTTTCTCAATCTGCATCATTAGTTGCTACATTTTTTTTTTTTTGCAATTATCATATAATGGCTGGGCTCATATGCTAAATACATGCCAACTTAAATCAGTTTTTCAAGAAGAACCATAAGTGTTTAAGAAAAGTATTCTTCAAAACTAATTTTTCTGAAAATTTAGGATGTACTTTTGGAAGCATGGAAATTAAAAATAACCTCCAAGTCAATCAAAGGAAACCTTGTAGGTATCACTTGTCTATAACATGTTAGTAACAATAACTTAAGGGTGTAATCTCCTTGAGGAAATATGTCTTTGTATCCTGATTTCCTAGTACACCATCTTACACTTAGTAGGTGCTTCTTAAGTGTTTGTGAATTGATTGACTAAGAAGTAGTAAGAAATAACCCTTACTCAGAACATGTATTACCAGAGAGTGGCTGGCCATGTAGCAAGGTTAAAGGACAAGTAGAGGGAAGCAAAGAGGTAAAATAATAATTCCTACATATTAAAATAAATGTATAAAGTCTGAAGCATTATGGATAATAATAATTATAACTTATATTTATAAAGTGTTTAATGTTTACAAAGTGCTTTCATTAAAACAACTTTGTAAGATAAGTAGTGATGGTGTTATTATTCCCATCTGCACAAAAGAAGAATTACTCATGGTCATATAATAAATGTTTCAAGTAGGATTTAAGCCTGAGATTTTTTAATCTAGCACTGTTTATGATAATGCTACTTCTCATGGGTTGATATTCTCTAAAGACTTTATTAAAAGGAAAAAAATAGAGACAATTGTTAGGGTCTTGAGATGTTACATCATTAAGAGGGGGGAAAGAAAAAAAAAAGGTATAAGCAGATGCTACAGAAGGGACAGGTGTCTGTGATTTCCTTTCACTATTTTAAAAAGGCCATTCAGGAGGACCTGAGTTAAAATCCAGCTCAGACACTTCACACTTACTAGCTGTGTGACCCTGGGCAAGTCACTTAACCCTCATTGCACCCCCCAACCAAAAGAAAAAGAAAAAGAAAAAGAAAAAATGCCAGCTATGGCCTAGAACTGGTGTTTGTTGATTTGTATGTTGAAATACTAGATAAAATCTGGTGATTTGGGGAACATGAAAGAATACGTAGGAATTTTAAGGAATGTGCCTCTATTTGCTTGTCAAAGTGAATTTGAGAACAAGAGAAAGGATATATATATATATATATATATTGTGTGTGTGGAATCAGTTTGGTGTTTGTATGTTTTTAGTAGTGGGAGGTGAGAGGATGAGAGATAACTCTCTATTTATCATGGTAAGCATAGAACTTGGGAG
This sequence comes from Dromiciops gliroides, assembly GCF_019393635.1. NCBI lineage: Eukaryota > Metazoa > Chordata > Mammalia > Microbiotheria > Microbiotheriidae > Dromiciops > Dromiciops gliroides. The sequence continues at coordinate 134,342,159 of NC_057863.1, read as the reverse complement.
CACTGGCTATACCCTAGGACCAGATTTGGAAATGGATTGGCACAGTGGAAAGATGCTGAATTTTGAGTTAATGAACTTGGGTTAAAACTTTAATTTTGTCACTTGTTACCTGTGTGACTTTGGACAAGTCATTTTAGTTCTCTGTTTAGTTTTGCTTTTCTGCAAAATGAGGGAATCAGATTAAATGACCTATAATGTCATAAACTGATGATTTAATGGTACAAAGAACCTCTAAAAACACTTATAGGGGCAGACTGATAACTAGTCACCATTCCTGTTACTTTTCGAGACATTTATCATTACAGAGAGCTTTAGTAAAAAGCCTCAAAATCAGATTATTTCCCTGTGCTATTGATATGTGAACTTATTTAATCTCCTACTTTTCATAGAAAGAGACTGCCTAGGAAGATACAGGTCATTTTGACAGTAGCATAGTAGTAAAATGAGAAGTCCTGGAGGGGTTGTTGGCTGCACTGTGAGAAAGACAACCCACACTGACACTGATAGTGAAACTACAGATCTATCAAAGGACTCCCACTAGGAAAAAACAGAATAAAATAAAACCAAAGCCACAATTAAGCAGCATAGCTTACTTGTAGGTTTGTAAAAATGAAGATTTGGAGTATGTTTTTCCCCTTCTTTTTAATCACACCTGCACAACATGGATCCCAATCACTGTCACAAATATTATCATCAAAACTGAGCCAATTTTAGAAAGGAACGAAAAAAGTAGTTCCAGCACATACCTTTATTGGAGTTTTATTTCTCTGCATTTCTAAATCATGGGCTGAAATGAATAAATTTCAAATGTGAAAAGTTCTACATGGCTAAATATGGGTGGCACAGTCTGTAATCCCTGTTTCTGGGGGAGCCAAGGCCAGTGCATCCCTTCATTTGGAAATTTCTGAGCTGTAGTTGGACTAAAGTTGCTCTTGTGCCTGCAGTACCTTTGGCACAAACATGGTAAACTCTAGTGAGCAAAAGGACACCTGGTTGCTTAGGAAAGGGCAAGGTGGCCCAGGTCAGAAAAGAATGAGCAGCTTAAAGCTTCCAGTAGTCACCATTGGGATCAAGCTCATCATTGTCCTGTGATTATTATTATTATTAGATTAATATAATAAGTTTTATAGTTATTTTCATTAATATGATAAGTTTCTGTACTAATGTACTTTGAACTCCTCCTGGAGTCCACCTTTGTTGTAATAAATCTTCTTATCATACTTTTCAAGTACTTTTTCTGCTCCCTTTATCAAGCTAATTTGCCCTTGGCTCAGATAGCTACTAATAAATTCTTATGATGTTGCTACATTCTCCACCAACTAGTGTTTAAGGAAAGAAAAGGAAAATCATCTTCACAGCTTCTCCTAAGAGTCTAGATGCAAGAAGAGCAGAGGACTATTTCTAGTCCTTATTTGTTAAACTCCATTTCTAAGTTAGTTGATAGGAGCTTCTAACAATAAGCAAAATCTTTTTTCTTCTTAAGACTTCTCTTTCTTTCCTTTTCCTTCCTCCTTATCCTCCTTCCATAAGGATTGGGTTGTATTAGATGGTGTCTGATACTCTAATTCTGAGATTTTGTGACTTCTCAGACTTAACATAGTTGGAATTAAACTAGCTTTTGCCCAGGCCTACCTCTAAATCTTAAACCCTGTAGTTGAATGCCTTTCTAGTTTAATAATCTTAACTAATAAACTATGATTACTTCAGAGCTTGTTTCTGTGATAACAATTGTTAATACTTTTCATGTGAATTCTATGTGATTGCTATGAGGCAGCATAGCATAGTACAGATTAGACTGTCATTGAGAAATGTTCAACAAATGAATAAAAATGCAATAAAATATAAATAATATTACTTTATTGTTTTAGAATTCAATACATGGCCATCGGGGATCCATTAGTGTTTAAGTTTCATATGGAAGAAAGAACACTGGGCTTGTAGGGACCAATTTTTAATTGGGGAATGTTAGCTAGGTGGCTTGCTACAATATTGGGGCAAGGAAGGAGACCGACAGCCTCCCTCAAAACAGAGCAAGATTTATTTAACTAGAACAAATGTAAACACAAACAGGATCAGTAGGATTAAGGGAAAGTAAATAAAATAGGGAAAGGGAAATTATACAACCTGAACAACACCACTGCCCAGGAATCAGCTGAGAACACACAGCAGCATCCTGTCCCCTTCTAGCTACCAGATAGAATGGTAAAAAACCTCCCTTCTTCCCAGCAGACCCCAGGCTGACAACACACAGCCCCCAGCCAATTGGCTGGCCACTCTGGCAGTCACATGACTGCCCTCACTGGGCTTCCAATCATTATAATTTTGCCAGGCCCATGTAGGTGTTGGCAAGTGATGATGACGTGAGGTGCCAGCGCCATGGTGATGGCTATGACCAGTGGGTGGAGCACTGTGCGGTTTGCAGAACTCCAGGCCAGTGAGCTTGCCGAGGTTTTTAAAAAATTCTCACCAAAAGATGGGGTCATAAAAACCTCAAATAAAAATTAATTTTTTACAGGCTTTGAATCAGAAATACATGTTTATGTGATGATTCTATTTCCTACATTTTGGTGTGGCATGTAAAAGAAGAAATGACTGAGGGAACAAAGGTTTGAGCTTCTGAGCATATTGATTCATTAAACAATACTTGCCAATTGTCCAACAAATCTGAACCAATCACCTTCCTCATCTTTGGTATTATACCCTGAATACAGTGGGAAACATATTTTTATACATTTAAAAACAATCTTGAGATTTCATTTTACACTTGATTAACTTTTTTTTCCCCACACAGAATGGCTAAAATGATTGAAGAGGGAAGCAAAAAATGTTGGAGGGGATGTGGACAAATTGGGACACTAATTCACTGTTAACAGACTTATGAACTGATGTGGCCATTTTGGAGAACAATTTGGAATTATGGACAAAGAGTTGCTAAACTACCTATATCCTTTGACTCAGCAATAACACTACTTAGTCCATATCCAAAGATTAAGGAAAAAAAGTAAAGAACCTCTATGTTTAAATTCTAAAATGTTTATCGTATCTCTCTTTGTGGTGTCAAACAACTGGAAATTGTTGGGATGTCCTTCAATTGGGGAATGGCTCAACCAGTTGTGGTATATGATTGTGATGGAATATTACTGTGCTATAAGAAATTTTGAGCTCAATAATATTAGAAAAATATGGATAGACTTGAACTAAATAATGAAGAGCAAAATGTGGAGAGCAAAGTGTATGTTGTATACAGTGACAGCAAAAATTTTTTACAAACAACTTTGAGCAAAACTTAAGTCCTCAATTAAGGGTATCTAATTAGCAGGGAGATATGGTCCAGCTTCCTAGACACACAGGACTAGGTTCAAACTATGACATAAAGCTTTCTCATCCTTCCTACAACTGAACAAAATTTTCTTACAGGATAGAAATTGGACGAGACCAACTAGACTAATTGAACAGAAAGGGAACTAAACAAGCACCAGAACTGAGTCACAAGATGGAGTCAATGTGGTTTACTTAGTTTCCATAATTAACCATGTGCTTTTCTAATCTCCTCAATTCCCTCATTGGGTAGTTCATATAACCTCCCTGAGTCTCATTTTGTTCATCTGTTCGAAGAGGATAAAAATACTTACACAAGGTTCTGGTGAGAAGCAAATGAGAAAATATATGTGAAAGTACTAGGCAAATGCAAGTTGTTTTTCATAATAAAATATCAAGATCAGAGCTGCATGTAATGTGTCTTACTCCTGTTAAAACCATTCCTATGATCTTTACTGTCATTCCTTGCTAACCCTCAATTTCTAAAATTGATCCCACATGAAGCCCATATAGCCTACCATCCACTCTGGAATACTTCTTCAAACTGTACTTATATGTTGGCTTTGCAGAAGGTGGTTGTCTACTACTTTTCTCAGGATTTTCAGAATCTCTGAGGGGCTGAATTTCTAGGATTTTCATTCATACATTCTCAATGGTGTGTTTTCAATGAGTATCAGACATCTAGATTCCAATTACCTTTGAGAAAAGATATTTATTTGGTGGGTTCAGTAAGATGTTCAGAAAGAAGAGTTGTGACAAAACATCCCCCTCAAGCTAGGTATGTATTCTGTCCTTGTATGCACAAAATTCATGGTGAGAATGTACTCAAATAATGTACAAAGGTAATGAGGTACATATGTAGAGACATCATGTGGCAAAGATGCATTGACAACTCAATTAATAGAAATCCTTTTCTCCATTTCTAGAGGCCTCATTAAATTTCCTTATATGTAGGTCTCTATTGTCTGCTCACATCAGTGCCTTTTTAGAGACAATAAATTGCATTCTTCTCTAGTTGCAAGGGGTTATGATTTTTGAAACTGCTCCTTCCCTTAAGTAGGTAGTCTTTTGTATCTGTCCACATACTTTTAGAGATGTATACCTGAAAGTCACTGGCCATGAGTCAATTCAAAATCTCTAGAAAAGCATTAATTGAGGGTGATTTTAACAGTATGATTTGAATAAGAGGAAAAGTTCCTCAGCATTTTGTGTGATACATTTCATATTTTTGCATAATACTGTCTCAGCACTATTAATTGATGGCCTCAGCTGGATTTAGTGAAGAACCAGTTGATCATCTTTTTCATTCATTACAAAGGAAACCATAATATGATCCTAGTATCATACATCAAAAATTGGAAGGAACCTTACAAGCCATGTAGTGCTTCATTTTAAACAGAAAAGTAAACTGAGATACAAGGAATTTAAGTGAATTGCTCATGATCATACATAGAGTAGCCCTAAAAGGAAAGATTTGAAGTCAAGGGCTCTGATTCCCAAGTTAGTATTCTTTTAGTTATACTTAAACTGAACAACTGTTTTATGAAGTGGTTTGTTTTAGAGTTGTTTTCTTAGTATAAATAACTCCATGACTACTACTATAATTATTTGATATCTAAATCCAGTTTTGAATTTCAGCTGCAGTAGAATTTTGATGTATTTTTTTATTTATTCATAATTAAATTGATATTTTTTCTGCACTACAATTTTGTAATGCTACAAAGGCTTCCTGCTTGTAACAAATTGCTTTCTAGGACCCTGGGAATATCTGCTTTCTGCTTCCCCTAACAGGATCTAACCTTTATTCTCTATTCTGAGTGGTAGTTTATCAGCACTGTTCATCATCTGGAGACTGCAACATAAAACTACATTTCTGTTAGGAGATTACTTGAGGGGCAGGTACAACTTGAAAAGAAAGTACACATCACCTGACACAAGCCAGAAAATGCTTTCTCCATCTTAATGAGCTAAAGGACTTAAGAGAAAACTTAGAAAAAAATATTTTCCTTTTAGTGGAAATTATTTAAGTTTTAACAGCATGACTACAAAGGAATGCTAAGATTATCAAAACTGCCATAAATATAAAAGTCTAATGAAGAGACATCAATAGAATCTCAATAAGTGTTTTATTTTATTTCAAAGCATATATATTTCTGATTATTAAAAGGCAGTATTCTATCATGGATAGGTAGCTGGCTTTGGTATCATAAAGACCTGCTTTTGATTCTTGTAATAGATATCTAGTCATAGTATGAGCTCTCTGAGCCACAGTTTCCTTATCTGTCAAATAAGAGTAATAATAGCACATACTTCATAAAGTGATTGTGGGGATAAAATGAAATAATGTATATGAAGCATTATTTGATTTTGAATTATATTAGCATTTCTTCTATATAACTTCTTATTAGATAACCCAGAAACATCAGTAGAATTTAGTTTGTGTTTTGTTTTTTTTAATTACTCTGATTAACCATTCCTGAAACAAACCATGATTGTATCTGAGACCTATTTGTACATTGCCTTATAGGGTACAGGGAAAATATAAGAAAATAAATCTAGGTTTATTGTCATGTCCTGTGGATTTCTGATTTCAGACACTGCCAGGAATAAGTGGTGGATTCTAACTACACATTAGAGCCTTGGAGAGCAGGGAGTTTCTTTAGAAAAGATGAAAAGGTACTCTGAAAAAAAGAATATATCAGTATTGTTCACTTTAGGGAACAATAGAAAAGAACTAAGGGAACAATTTAGAGTAATAATGTAACCCACTGAATAGCAAAGGCCAAGTCCCTTTTTTGTTCTCAGATTTCCAGTGCCTAGTACAAAATCATGTACACAGGAGAAACTTAGTGCATTGCTCTTATTTAACCCTTGTAGATGCTCTTAACCAACCATCAATCCACTCTTTCTGCTTTTTTTAGTCCATTAATTGTTCCATTTACCTATCCTTGTTTTGCGACCTAGTTTATCTTATTCTATCTTATTACTTTATTTTTAGGTTTCATTCCCTAGTTCTCCTTGATCTCCCCAAGTATTTCTTCATTCTTTTGGAGCCTCCTTAAATGTCCTTCTTATTACCTGTAAACCCCCAAATAGTTTCCTGCTATTTAATTTGCAGATTGTTCTTCAATTTCTCCTCAGTTTTTTCCAAATTTCACCAAATTTCTCATTCTTAAATCTCATCTCAACTTCTAAAACCTCTACAAGTCATGTAGGCTATTTTCTTTTCAGTTGTAATACTGATATTACTCATACAAAGGATAAACATTATTTTTACACATTGGGGAGATGAGTTAATTTTACATTTTTATTTTGTAATCTATATTTGGCAAATGCAGATAGCTTTTAATCCAGCATTTGATCTCATTTAAGTACAATATTCAGAAATAACTGTATAGGAGTAGTACTAAATTTGGAATCAGAGGCTCTGGGTTTGAATTCTAACTCTGCTACATCCTTCCAATGTAACCCTCAGCAGGCAGGCACCATCACTTTTAGCCCCCAAGTTTCTTCATAATAAAATATGAATACATTTAATTACATAGTCTCTAATATCCTTTGTAGTTCTCAGTTATATGAATGTGGAGATGAGAAAAAATATTTCTTGACTTGTTCTCATATAAATGGCAAGAAAATTTCTGTCCTTTTAAAAAATTACCTCTTAAGTCAAAGGTCCATTTCCTACTTTAGTACAGTTTCTCAAATGTGTTCAATGCAATATAGAAAAAAACCAATAAATTACAATTTGATAAATTAAAGCCAGTCTACACTATATTTAAGTTATTGATTTTTAAATAAAATGTCACAAATAGACAAGTGTGAATATATTTCTAAACTGAATGTGAAATGTATGACAGGATAACAAAAAATATTCTATTATTCAGTGTTCTCACCTTCTCCTTACCATAGCCCAAATGAACTTGCACCAGTGAGAATAGGGATGCTTATACGTTTAGCCCTAAATGTAGTATTTAAGCAAATGAGGAAGGAGATCTTGTGACTCTCTGCAATAAAACATTGTTTGTACTTTGATATCTCAGAAGCCCATGATCTGCCAAAAACAAACAAACAAACAAACCTGCTTGTTTATTGATCATTTTGGTTTGTCTCTTAGAAAAGAAAAATATTTGCTTATATAGACCTACTTTGAGTTAATAAGCCCATTATGTTGAAAACAATGTTGAGAGAATATTGAATTTTGTCCTTTTGTAGATAGTAGTGCCAGGTGGAAGCCTGAAGCCAGACATAATTAAAGGAAATGAAAAGTAGTCACTTGAATATAGTGAAATCACAAAGTTCACCAGATTTTTATTATATTTACTAGTGAACTACTCATCCTGGGGCTGCAAGGTGGTGCAGTAGATAGAATTCTGGGCCAAGAGTCAGGAAGACCCATCTTCCTGAGTTCAAATGTGATCTAAGACACTATCTATGTGACCCTGGAAAAGTCACTTATTCTGAATGCCCCAGTTTTCTCAGCTATAAAATGAGCTGGAGAAGGAAATGACAAACCATTCCTTTATCCCTTCCAAAAATCTCCAAATGGGGTTACGGTGAGTCAGACATGACTAAACAATAACAAACCCCCACTTGGTTTGTTTCCTATTCTAGCACATAGAAAAATATCATTTTCTTCACTTACATACCACAAAACATTTTGAAATTTTTACTTATGAATTAGAAAGCAGTCAGCCTTATAACAAAAGTGTTTTCAACTTTATTATCTCCTAACATTTTTTTTTAAAGGCAGCTAGTTTGCACAGTGAATAAAGTGTCTGACCTGAAGTCAGGAAGACCCATCTTCCTGATTTCAAATTTTATCTCAGACACTTACCAGCTATGTGACCTTGGAAAAGTGATTGTTTGCTTCAGTTTCCTCTTCTTTAAAATGAGTCAGAGAAGGAAATGCAAACCATTTCTTTATCATTGCCAAGAAAACCCCACAATGGATCACAAAGAGTTGGACATAATTTAACAACAACAATAAAACTTTTTTTCTGGATTTTATGGTGATTTTTAAACATTAAGAACTACACTAATAATATAGCTATGCAAATAATACAAATATAGTACAAAAACAATTAATTTTCCTTTTTCAAGTAATAAACATTTTATTGATCCCTTTTTAAATGTCTATCTTTTTCTAACATTCCTTCTCCTTGCCCTCTTACCTCCCATCCTCTCAAAACTCTTCAAATAAACCTTTCCTAACAAGGCTTTATAGTTCACAGAATACTTCTCTTCCAGACTATCTGGGAGATACTAAGTATGAGCATCATTATCTCCATTTGATGGAGGGGAAACCTGAGCCTCAGAGAACTTAAGTTACTTTCCTAAGTCCAAAGCTAGTAAGTGGTATATGATACTCTTCCCATCATTCAATGGTACCTCTACTATTGTAATTATAGTAATATGTCACTTTTGTAGCCTTTTTTTGTAGCCATCATGGTGTGGAAGGGATTCTGAATTCTCAAAGGGTATTCCAGTTAATTGAGTACTTTGGCGATCCTTTCTTCTTTAGATCTTCAAATCTTTGAAATTAATGATTTTTCCTTGTGTAAAGATTAATCTTTATGATTTTACTTTTCTAACATACTGTCTTTCCTTTTGAATATTTGTATCCCTAAAGTATTGTTTTCTTATTTGCCTTTTTGGAAAGTCTTGAAACCATGCGTTCAAGTTTTTCTCTTTGGCTAATTATTTCTTTAGTACTATCCATAACTTCTCTTAAGATTTTTATTTCTCTCTGGAACCATTTATAATAATATATTATTATTCTATGTATTTTTTGAGAATGCATAGGGTTCTGACTTTCTTTAGTTTTTCTTTTTTTCAATTTACTTTGTTTTTGTTTGCATAAGATTATGACTTAGATATTTTAGTATTCATTCTCCCTTCCAATTTTATTATCATCTCTATTGATTTATCTAGTTGTTCAACACTAGATTTTTAATTGAATTTTCTTCCTCTTAAAATTTTAGTGATTTTAGCCCTTTTTTTCTCATACTATATGCAGAACTAACATGTTTCCTTATATGTCAGTTATTTTCTAAGTATTCCCTCTTTGATAGATGCTGGGTTTACCCACAGAGCTGGACTTCAGTATAGACTCAGGCTCCTCCTAAATATTGTGGAATGTAGTTCCTGCCCCAAGTAGCTTCCAGGTATATAGAAAAGGACCTTTTGGATTCTAGTCTCAGTTCTCTTTCCTTTAGGACCAGTAAAGCCACAGAGATGAACCCTGCACCCCATATTCTTTTTTTTGTTGGTTCACTGGGTTGACTAGATTACTATCATTTTTTTTTTAAGTATGGGGAGAGCTGGTTGCTCTTCTAAGTACCATCTCTGAAACCTTCTAGTGGCTATCCCCAAAATTGCCTCAGGCAAGAATAAATGCAATTCCTCCCATCTCCTAATGCTTCCTGTACTACTGCCTCTTTCTCACTTGGTTAGGCAGACTGGATTTCTGCTGTTCATTACAAAGAAATGAGGGAAGAGAAGTGACTGTTTATGCTTAGTAGTCTGCACCAGGATAGAAATACCTCACTGTGCACCAAAGAAAAACTGTGGCAGTCAGGTTGTATGTCTTCTAACATGTCTGAGGCTAGTAGGGCAGATGTATCAAGTGAGTTCAGTTAAAGATAAGGATTTACTAAATTAGAAAATAGTAACAGCATTCATTTGGAAGAAGAAAAAAATAAAAAATAAAGGACCTAACAAATTATGTAAATGAATAGTATTTAGCAGTACCACATCTTTAACTATATTATAAAGCAGTAACTATCAAAACTATCCAGTACTGTCTACAACAGAAAAGTAAATCAGTGGAAAAGATGAGACATACAATTTACAGCAGCAAATAAATTTAATAACCTTGTATTTGACAAGTCTAAAGACTTAAGAATTTGGGACAAGAATTCATTGTCTTGTAAAGACTGTTAGGAAAATTTGAAAGCAGTATGGCAGAAACTGGGCATATACCAATATTGCACACCATTTACCAAGATAAGGTCAAAATGGATACATGATCTAGATATAAAGAGAGAGATTACAAGAAATTTGAAGGACATGGAACATATTACTTATCAGACATATGGGTAGGCAAACAATTTATGAATAAACAAAGAGAGAGACAACAGATATACAATGGATAATTTCAATTACATTATATAAAAAAGTTTTGTGCAAATAAAACAAATGTAGCCAAGTTCAGAAGAAAAGTTGAAAATTGGGGAAAATGTTTATAGATCGTTTCTAAGATAAAGGTCTCATATCTCAAATATATAAAGGAGGTCTCATATCTCAAATATATAAAGGACTTTTCAAATATATAAGAAAACAAATCATTCTCCAATTAATAAATGGTCAAAGAATATGAACAGTCAATTTTCTGATGAAGAAATCAAAACAAAAAAATAAAATGATTGAAGGGAAAAGTAAATGTTGGAGGGGATGTAGAAAAATTAGGATACTTTCACTGCTGGTGGAATTCTGAACTGCTTTAACCATTTTTGAGAGTAATCTAGAATAAAGTCCAAGGAGTTATTAACTGGCTATACTCTTTGACCCAGCAGTGGCAATACTCTGCCTATTTCCAAAAAGGAAAAGAACCTTTATGTTCTAAAATGTTTACAGTGGGAGCAGCTAGGTGGCACATTGGATAAAACACCAGCCTTGGATTCAGGAGGACCTGAGTTCAAATTTGACCTCAGAAACTTGAAACTTACTAGCTGTGTGATGTTGGGCAAGTCACTTAACCCTCATCGCCCTGCAAAAAAATACGATAAAATGTTTATAGTAGTTCTCTTTGTTGTGGCATAGAACTGGAAATTTCAGGGAAATTTTAGCTCATGGATTGGAGAATGGCTGAAAAACTTGTGGTATATGATTGTGATAGAATACTACTATGGTATAAGAAATGGGGAATTCAATGACATTAGAAAAATATTGAGAGACTTGCAGGAAATAATGAAGAGTAAAAGGAGCAGAACGAAGACAACATAATATACAGTAACAGCTATACTGTTTAAAGAATGACTTTGAGTGAATAAGTAACTTCGACTATTATTTATATAGAAATTAGATATAAAGGACATATGAAGAAAGATCTTTTCTGCATACAGATAAAGAAATGATAAATAGAAGTATGTATAATTTAATTTTACATACATACATACATACACACTCACTTGTTTTTGTCTAATGGTACCCTTCTCAGATAGTGGGGAAGAGGAGAAAAAAAGGGGGAGAAAACAAAAAAAGTGAATTTGCAAGTTGTATATAGTGAGTTTTCATTTTCATGTGCAACCATATTTTTATTGTACTATATTATTAAAGTGTCTATTTTATTCCATAAATTAGAATAAAATGTGTGGATAAACATTCCCTACTGTTAATTAATTAAGCTGTTGCCATATTAGTCTTTTTTTTGTCCCTTTGCTACCTGGGTAATTTCTCTACCTTTATTTTTATTTTATTTTGAGTGTTAGCGGGGATGAGAAAAAATATTAAAAAAGAAAAAATCTTATCCACAATCCTATTGATCATATTACCCCAGGAAAAATATCAGTTGAGATGTAAATAACAAGCTTTTCTATCTTAGGTAGTTCTTTCACTGGCACTTCCCCATATTAATTAAACTGAATTATTAAACTCTCCTCAGCCCCTTCCCCCTAAAAAAAAAAGAAAACTATAAACAAGTAATTTGCTATAATGGATAGAGGACTGACCATGAGATTAGGAAAGACATGTATTTGGGTCTTACTTCAGACACATACTCTCTGAGTGAAAATAGGCAAATCTCTTAACCTTTATGTATCCTAGGATACTCTCTATCACTTAGGATAAGTGCTAGAGTTACACATGAATTAATATTCTGCATCAATAGGTGGTATTATGCTTATTGATGAAGTCACAATTCTGGAACCCAAAGAAAAGTTTATTATAATAATGTTATATGATAATTGTATTAAATAACTACAAAATACAATAGAATTGAAAGATTTGGTTTGTGTAAGTATCTCTGTTTTATACCAAATGATTAATAGGTTATATATCTTCCTGATTTTTATTGTGAACCTTCAGCAGTTTCTGAACTTAAAGACCTAGCACTACCTGGTACTTTGAAATTTCCTTCACACTAAAAGAGAGGCAAATTGCACCAAATCAAATCAAATCATGTTACAAATTACATGCTTATGAATATGGCAATCAAGACTTCTTTTAAATGACTGCTGACAATTAGGAGCACAAAGAACCACATTTCATAGAACTAACATGTTTCTATAGAAACGATCAGATGACATAGCATGATGCCAACAAGTCAATATATCAAAACAGTTTGTTTAACCAGTAGTGCATTGATTAAGGAATAATATTGCTTCATAAAACTATAAAACACACTATTTCTTTCTGAATATTAAAGATCTATTTTCATCATTAAGTACTTTTACATTGACAGGTTCATTGCTGGGCAGAGCTTGCTTATTATTTTTAGTTACATAGTTTTCTAGCACACTGATACATGTAATAATTTAACAAATTAGCTTCCTGCACCTCTTTCTTTTTTTTTTTTGTTTTGCAGGGCAATGGGGGTTAAGTGACTTGCCCAGGGTCACACAGCTGGTAAGTGTCAAGTGTCTGAGGCCAGATTTGAACTCAAGTACTCCTGAATCCAGGGCCGGTGCTTTATCCACTGCGCCACCTAGCCGCCCCTGCACCTCTTTCTTTAAATTCTAAAGACAGGGAAAATAGTAAAATAAGAAAATGTTGATGTTTGGAGTAGCTGAAAGAATTGGAAATAAGTGAAAGTGCTATGATTGTTATGATTGTCAGAGTTGACTCAAGGAGGAAATAACACACATGCACACACACACACACACACACACTCAGTTGGGTGTAGTAATCTATCCAACTCTGCAGGAAAGTAGGAGGGGCAGGGGATCAGGAATGAGGGGTGATTGGTTGAGGTGCAGTCTGAAGCAAAACACTTTAAGAAGATAAAAAACACAGTAAATATTATGGGGAAGGGAATAGAATGAAGAGAAACAGTTAACAATAGCAACTGTGAAAAAAATTTTGAAGCAGAGGCAGGAGTAATATAATTCAATGATGGTTGTGGTGGTGGTGGTGATGATGATGAAATATGTGGTACTTACTTTATTGGGCTATTGTGAAGAAAATGCCCTGTCAGCTATAAAGGTTAGCATTAGGGTTAAGGTTAGGGGTTAGTGTAATGTTTAGGGTTAGCACTAGGGTTAGGGGTACAAATGTCTTGGGTTATTGCATTGCTGAAAATATGTCATTCACAGAAGATTATCTTGCAGTCTTGCTGTTATTTTGTATACAGTACATTTCACATTGCATCAGCTCATTTAGGTCTTTCTGGGATTTTCTGAAAGCATCCTGGTCATCATTCATTTCATAGTAAACTACATTTATATAGTAGTTTAAAGAGTGATTTCATTACAAGAAACCCATGAGATTAATTCTTACAATAGTAATAGATAACATTTATATAGAGATTATTGTACTCATCTGAATTTGTGTTTTGCTCTCAATGGTAAGGGCCCTTTTCTTTTTCTTACTCATATAGTGGTTTATTTATTTCTTTATTTTTGCTTTTAAAGTTGTGGTCTGCTCCTGGATCACAGGAGCCACTGTTGCAAGCTTCTTGGGCTGGGGGTTAGAGGATGGGTCAGTGGCTTTCTTCTTTGAGGCCTCTATGACTTGTGGATTCCTCACGGCACTATACCTGATCACTTTGCTGGGATGGCTTGGCCTAGTCACACTTAACCTCTGGGTGGTTCTCTAGTGGATAGTTTGCCCTCTCAGCAAGGGCTACACAGCTGGCCTACTACAGCACCAGCCTGCTGAGTCAGGACCAAGGGGCCTCAGTTGCTGACTTGCCCAGACTGCCTCCATGCTGTGCTGTTCTGAGCTGTGCTGCACTCCTCTTTTGCCCAAGTGGGACCAACCTTTCCTGAAATCTTCTAAATTATTTCAAGTTGGAAGATTGTCTCCCTCTGTCATTTTGTAGGTTCTATAGCTCTAGAAACCATTTAGAGGCTTGATGTAATTATAATTTTTGAGGAGTTTTTGAGGGAATCTTGGGAGATCTCAGGCAACTTCCTGGCTTCTCCCCACCATCTTGACTCTGCCTCTGATTTCTAAAGGAAGGAATGTTGTATTTTGTCAAAATCCTTTCATGCATCTCTTGAAATAATAGAAAGTATTCTATTACTTTTATTATTGATATGGTCCACTATGCTAAGTTTACCTAATATTGAACCAGTCCTGCATTCTTAGTATAAATCTCACTTGCTAATAGTGCATAATTTTAGGGAATATTGCTGTAATCTCCTTACTAGCATTTTATTTAAATTTTTTGCATCAAATTCATTTGTAAAATTGGCCTATCATTCTGTTTCTGTTTTTTCTTTTTCTTTCTTTCTTTTTTATCTCTTTTTTTTCTTTTCTTTTCTTTTCTTTTTTTTTGCTTTAGGTATCAGTATCATATTTGTGATATTAAAGGGATTTGGTAGGACTTTTTCTTTGCCTATTTTTCCAAGTAATGTATATGATATTGAGATTAATTGTTTTCCTTTTCTTTTCTTTTTTATTTTTTTGGGCAGGGCAATGAGGGTGAAGTGACTCGCCCAGGTGGAGCCAAGATGGCAGAGGAGGGGCTGTGACTCCCACAAGTTCCAGATAAACCCATTCACTCACTCCCAAATAATGTCATAAAACAAACAAAAAACAACTGAGCAGTCTAACTCACATAAGAACAGAGTGAGACTATTTTCCAGCCAAAGACAGCAATTGGGATCACCTGCTGATTGGGCTGAGAGAGGAGCTCAGCCCATAGGCTGGACCCAGCCAGGAATAGACAGTGCTTCCAGTGACTGGGAGTCTTCAGCACCAGCGCCTTTTTCTGAGGCTTGGGTTGTAGAAGAGTGAGGGCATTTGGTGGTTGGCTCAGGTGAAGTGGCTGCAGTCTCTGCTGCAGTTGTGGTAAAGTGCCCTGGTTCCAAACCAGTAGGCTAAATTGAGTGGTGGCAGCCCAATGGAGGAGGGGCACAGGCAGGCCAAGCTTCTGACAATAGAGAATCAGATATCAATCAGACATCTATTTCTTTGGCCGAGATGAGTAGACAAAGAAAACAGCAGACAATAGATAGATTCTTCGGGGGAAGGGTAGACCAGAATACACAGTTGGAAGAAGATAATAACAAAGTCAAAGCTCCAACATCCAAAGCTTCCTAGAAAAATATGAATTGGTCTCAGGCCATGGAAGTACTCAAAAGGGACTTTTTTTTTTTTGAAGAGAAATTAGGAGAGAGAAAAGGAAGATTTAAAGAGATTGAGGAAACAATGGAAAGAGAAATGAAAGTGATGCAGGAGAGTCCGAAGAAAAAGTCAAGAGCTTGATAAGTGACTTGCTCAGGGTCACATAGCTAGTAAGTGTCATGGATCTGAGGCCAGATTTGAACTCAGGTCCTCCTGAATCCAGGGCTGGTGCTTTACTGCACCACCTATATGCCCCAATTAATTGTTTTTCAGTGTTTGATAGATAGATTTTATTTCTGAATCCTTTTTAACCTGGGAGCTTTGTTAGGGAGCTAATTGTTGGCTTGATTTCTAGCAAGGCCTTACTTAACTATGTAATTTCCTCTTCTACTAATGTGGACAATTTTATTTTTTGTAAATATTTATCAATTTCACTTAGATTATCAAACTTATTGGCACGTCATTGGGCAAAATAGCTTCCATTAATTGCTTTTATTTTCTTTCTATTGGTTGTGAATTCACACTTTTTATTTTTGATTCTGGTAATTTGGTTTTCCTTCAACCTATTAATCAAATTAATCTATGGTTTATTTATTTTAATGTTGTTTTGTTCATAAAACAATCTCCTAGTTTTATTTACTAGTTCAATGTTTTTCTTGTCTTCAATTTTATTCATCCCACCTTTGAATATTAAGATTTAGTTTGCTGTTTAACTGGGGATTTTAATTTGTTCTTTTTTTAGGTTTTTTTTTTTTAGTTGTGTGGTCAGTTCCTTGATGTGCTTTTTCTTTATTTTCTTGATGTAAAATGCTTGAGATTTAAATTTTTGCATCCCCCAAATTTTGGGACTTTTCCCTTGTTGATATTCTCTTTAAAGAAGTTATTTATAATTTCTATGGTTTATTCTTTAATTCACTTGTTTTTTAGGATTAGGTTATTTAGTTTCAAATTAATTTTCAATCTATCTTTCCCTGGTGTTTTATTTAATATCATTATATTGCATTATGGTCTGAAAGGATGAATTTAAAATTTCTCTTTTTCTACCTTTGCTTATGAGGTTTTTATGCCCTACCATGTGGCCCATTTTTATGATTAGGCTATATAGTGCTGAACAAAAAAATGTATCTTTCTTTGTCAATTAAAATTCTCCAGAGGTCTATCATATGTAACTTTTCTAAAATTCTATTCATTTCCTTAACTTCTTCCATATTGATTTTATGGTAAATTTATCTAGTTTTGAGAAGGCAAATTGAGGTCCCTTTCTGGTATACTTTTTTTTTTTTTGGCAGGGCAATGAGGGTTACGTGACTTGCCCAGTGTCATACAGCTAGTAAGTGTCAAGTGTCTGAGGCTGGATTTGAACTCAGGATCTCCTGAATTCAGGGCCAGTGCTTTATCCACTATGCCATCTAGCTGCCCCCTCTCTGGTATACTTTTACTGTCTGTTTCCTCCATTAACTAATTTAAGTTTTCCTTTGAGAATTTGGTGGTATGACATTTGGAATGTATATATTTAGAGATTATATAACAATTATTGTAGTACTTTTTAGGAAAATTCCCATTTATCTCTGTAATTACATCTATTTTTTTTTTGCTCTTGCTTTTTTCTGAGATCATCATTTCTAACCCTGGTTTTGTTTTGTTTTTTTCCTCAGATGAAGCATAATAGATTCCACTACAGCTCCTTATTTTGATTCTGGATATGTCTCTCAATTTCAAATGTGGTTTTTGTAAACAATATATTGTTGGATACTGTTTTTTTTTATTCCATTTTGCTATCCACTTCTGTTTTAAGAATGAATTCATCCCACTCACACCATAGAGATAATTGTCAATTTTGTGTTTCTCTCCATTCTGTTTTCCCTTATTTATCTATCTCTTTTTCTCCCCCACCTCTATCTCTTTCTCCCTCTCTATCTCCATCTCCCCTCTCTCCATAAAAGACTGTTTTGGGGGCAGCTAGTTGGTGCAGTGGTTACAGCACCAGCCCTGAAGTCAGGAGTACCTGAGTTCAAATCTGGCCTCAGACACTTAACACTTACTAGCTGTGTGACCCTGGGCAAGTCACTTAACCCCAATTGCCTCACTAAAAAAAAAAAATTCTGTTTTACTTCTGACCACTACCTCACTTAACCCTTCCTTCTATTAAACCCACTTCCCATTCTTATATCTCTACTTCCTACTTCACTTTAGGGTAAGGTAGATTTCAATAACTTGCTAAATCTGTAAGTTATTCCATCTTTGAGCCAATTCTGATGAGACAAATATCAAGATTTCTCTATCACTATCCCATCTTTCTATCTACTGTAAAAGGTCTTTCTTTCATGCATCTTTTATGTGAGATTTTTTTTCCATTCCAGCATACCCTTCCTTCTTCTCTCATTGAATACTTCTTTCTCACCTCTTAATTTCATTTTCTTTGCAATCATCCCATCATACTCAACTCACACTCATACCTTCTGTCTATATATACCTCTTTCTAACTTTCCTCTTAATGGTCATATTCTTAGGAATTATAATTATGATTGTCGCATATAGGCTTGTTAACATTTTAGTCTTAATGAATTCCTTTTGATTTGTTTACCTTTTTATACTTCACTTGTGTCTTGTGTTTGAAAATAAAATTTTCTATCCTGTTCTAATCTTTTCATCAGGGATGGTTGAAACTCCTCTATTTCACTAAATTATTATTTTCTTCCCTAAAATATTATATTCATTTTTACTAGGTAAAATATTCTTGGCTACAATCCTAGCTCCTTTACCTTCCAGAGCATCAAAATCAAAATACTCTGGTCTTTAAATGTGGAAGCTGCCAATTCTTGTGTAATCTTAACTGTGTCTCCAAGATACTGGAATTGTTTCTTTCTTTGTTTTCTTTTTTTGGTGAGGCAATTGGCATCAACTCACTTGTCTAGGGTCACACAGCTAGTAAGTGTCAAGTGTCTGATTCCAGATTTGAACTCAGGTCCTCTTGAATCCAGGGACAATGCTTTATGCACTGTGCTAGCTATTTGCTCCTTGAATTATTTCTTAATGGCTACTTACAGTATTTTCTTCTTGACCTGGTGACTTGTGTATTTGACTATAATGTCTCTGGTGCTTTTTGTTTGGGGTTCTTTTTCATGAGGAGATTGGTGGATTCTTTCACTTTCTAATTTTTATGCTCTGCTCTAGGATATTACGGCAGTGTGCTTTATGAATTATGATGTCTAGGCTATATTATTTTTTGATCATGGCTTTCAGTTAGTCGAATAATTCTTAAATTCTCCCCATCCCATTTTCAATGTCAATTATTTTTTCAATGAGATATTTCATTTCCTTAACTTCAAAAAATGTTTCATTATTTCCTAATTTTTTTTCTGTTTAGAATTTTATTTTCCAAATTACATGTAAAAAGAGATTTTGACATCACTTTTTTAAACCTTTGTGTTCCAACTTCTCTTCCTCCATCTCTTCCCAAACACACCCCCAAGAACTCAAGCAAATCAATATAAGTTGTATATTAGTAGTCATGGAAAACATATCCACATTAGCTAGTTTGTGAGAGAAAACAGATAAAAAACAAAACTTCAGATTAAGGAACTATCAAAAATATTATGTTTCAATTTGTTTTCAGATACCATCACTTCTTTCTGTGTAGATGGATTGCAATTTTCATAAGTCCTTCAGAGATATAGGGGATCTTCGCATTGCTGAAAATAGCCATGTTCTTCCCAGTAGATCATCTTACATTATCTCTATTCTTTTGTATATAGTACATTTCACTCTGCTTCAGTTCATGTAGGTCATTCCATATTTTTCTGATATAATCCTGTTCATCATGACTTTTATATAGTACCTTAAACTTGACAAAGTATTTTCAATAGACCAGCAAAGTAGGTACCATACTTTTTGCCAGTATAATCAATCATCATAACTGTTTCCCTCCATCCTATTCCTTTCCCATGATATTTACTCTATTTTCTATCTTCTTGTACCCTATTCCTCCTCAAATGTGTTTTGTTTTTTATTGACCCCTCCTCCTCTATTCCCTCCCTTCTTTCACCCTTTCCTCCTTATCCTCTTAACCTCCTCATTTCCTTTAGGGTTAGACAGATTATTACTCCTAATTGGGCATGTATGTTATTCCCTCCTTGAGCCAACTCTGAGGAGTTTAAGGTCCTTGAACTTATTCTCTGTTCTAAATTTTCTTTCTCCCTCCCACCTCAACCATCAATATAAGTCATATATGTGTAGTTATCCAGAACATCTTCACCTTACTTGAAAGTGTTTTGTTTTTTACTGCTCTCTCCCCTAATGTGCCCTTCCTTCCTTCCCCTGTTCTCTCCCCCTACCCTTATCTCCTTCCCCTCCCACCTTCTGTCAGGGCAAAATATATTACTATAGCCACTTAAGTATGTATGTTATTCCTTCTTTGAGTCAATTCTGATGATAGTAAGGTTCACACACACCCCCACTCCTTCCCCCCTCTTCCCCTCCCCTCCATAAGCTTTTTCTTGGTTCTTTTATGTGATGTACTTTTCTGCAGTCTACCTCTTCCTTTCCCTTTCTTCCAGTGCATTTCTCTTAGCCCTTAACTTTATTTTTAAGTTGTCATTATGGGTTAGTGAAGTGGCACAGTGGACAAAGCACCAACCCTGTATCCAAGAGGCCCTGAGCCCAAATCCGGCCCCATACATAAGCCACACCACACAGCATGTCCCCCCCCCCCAAAAAAAACAAACAAACAAACAACAACAACAAGGATAAACAAACAAAAAATAAATGCTTTACAGATATCATCCCTTCATATTCAATTTGCACCTATGCCTTCTGTCTAAGTATATTCTTTTCAGCTGCCGTAATACTGAGAATGATCTTATGAGTTAGGAGTATTATCTTCCCATGTAGGAATGTAAATGGTTTAATCTTTTAATATCCCTCATGATTTCTTTTTCCTGCTTACCTTTTTATGCTTCTCTAGGGTCTTGTATTTGAAAGTCAAATTTTCTGTTCAATTCAGGTCTTTTCATCACAAATGCCTGCACATCCCCTTTTTCATTGAATTCCCATTTTTTCCTCTGAAAGATTATAAACAATTTTGCTGGGTATGTGATTCTTGGCTGTAGTCCAAGTTCCTTTGTCATCTGGATTATCATATTCCATGCCCTCCGGTCTTTGAATGTAGATGCTATTAGATCTTGTTTTATCCTTATTGTAGCTCCACAATATTTAAATTCCTTTTCTCTATCTGCTTGCAATATTTTCTCCTTGCCCTAGGAGCTCTAGAATTTAACTGTAAAATTCTTGGAGGTTTTACTTTTGGGATCTCTTTCATAAGGTGATCTGTGGATTCCTTCTATTTCTATTTTGTGTTCTGCTTCTAGAATATCAGGGCAATTATCCCTGACAATTTCTTGGAAGATGCTATCTAAATTCTTATTTTTGTCATGGTTTCTACAGAGTCCAAAGATTTTCAAATGATCTCTCCTGGATCTCTTTTCCAGGTGAGCTGTTTTTCACACGTGATATTTCATATTTGCCTCTATTTTAATTTTTTTATTCATTCAGATTTGCTTTACTGTGTCTTGGTTTCTTATAAAGTCACTAGCTTTCATTTGTTCAATCCTAGTTCTTAGGCAATAATTTTCTTCAGAGAGCCTTTTTCTCTCCTTTTCCATTTGACTTTTCAGACTGTTGACTTTTTTCTCATAGCTCTCCTGCATTGCTCTCATTTCTCTTTCCATTATTTCCTCCACCTTTCTAAATCTTCCTTTTATCTCTCCTAGTTTCTCTTCAAGGTCCCCTTTGAACACTTCCATGGCCTGAGACCAATTCATATTTTTCTTGGAAGCTTTAGATGTAGATGCTCTGAGGTTGTTATCCTCTTCTGAGGGTGCACCTCGATCTTCCTCTCCCCTCTATAGGCTTTTTTATTGTTTCCTAACTATGAACTACTTCTTCCCCTTCCATCTCTCCTCTCCTCCCTCCCCCAGTTTATTCCTCCTAACCCTCACCTTTATTTTAAGGATGTCATCATGGGTTAACTAGATGGCACAGTGGACAAAGCACCAGCCTTGGGCCCAGGAGGTCCAGAGTCCAAATCCGGCCCAAGACAACAGACAACCCTGCTTGTTTGCTCTACAAAGAACATGTATATACAAAAAATAAATGCTTTACAAATACCATCCCTTCATATTCATTTCAGACCTGTGTCCTCTGGGTATTCCTTGTTGAAAAAGTTATAAGTTGGAAGTATTATTTATCATTTATATTTTAATTAATATTTTAATGATTTCTTTTTCCTGTTTACCTTTTTATGCTTCTCCAGGGTATTATATTTGAAAGTCAAAATTTCTATTTGTTTCAGTTCTTTTCATCACAAATGCCTGAAAGTCTTCTTTTTCGTTGAAATTCCATTTTCTCCTCTGAAAAATTATGACCAGTTCTCTTGGGTACATGATTTTTGGCTGTAGTCTCAGATCTTTTGCCCTCTGGAGTATAATATTCTATGGCCTCCGATCCTTTAATGTAGAAGCTGCTTCCCTCCTTTCCCTCTTCTTACCCCCACCCCATCTCCTTCTCCTCCCACTTTTCCTCGGGTCAAATATATATTACTATACCCACTTGAATATGTATGTTATCCCCTCTTTGAGATGATTCTGATGATATTGAAATTCTAGATTTTGCTTTATCCTTATTAGAGCTCCACAGTATTTGAATTCCCTTTTCCTAGCTGCTTGCAATATTTTCTCCTTAACCTGGGAGTTCTGGAATTTGGCTATAATATTCCTGGAGGGTCTCCTTTTGGGATCTCTTTCAGGAGGTGATTGGTGTATTCTTTCAATTTCTATTTTAGCTTCTGCTTCTAGAATATCAGGGCAACTTTCCCTCACAATCTATTGGAGGATGGTGTCTAAGCTCTTGTTTTGTTCATGGTTTTCAGATAGTCTAATGATTTTCAAATGATCTCTCCTGGATTTATTTTCAAGGTCAGCTGTTTTTTCAAGGAGATATTTCACATTGTCCACTATGTTTTCATTCAATTGTATTTGCTTTACTGTGTCTTGGTTTCTCTTAAGGTCATTTGCTTCCATTTCTTCAATCCTAATTCTTAGGCAATTATTTTCATCAGACAGTTTTTTGTTTGCTTGTTTGTTTTGTTTTTCCAGGGCAATGAGGGTTAGGTGACTTGCCCAGGGTCACACAGCTATAAGTGTCAGGTGTCTGAGGCTGGATTTGAACTCAGTTTCTCCTGAATCCAAGGCAAGTGCTTTATCCACTGTACCACTTAGCTGCCCCCCCAGACAGTTTTTTAATTTCCTTTTCCATTTTATTTTTCAAGCTGTTGGCTTTTTTCTCATGACTCTGCTGCATTGCTCTCACTTCTCTTTCCATTCTTTCCTTTTTTTGTGGTTGTTTTCATAGCTAGTTTTGGGAGTCTAATTTTTTAGTGCTTCCATGATGTTATGATCTAAAGAGAGGTATTGTCACTGATCTCGTGGCCTATGCTCCTGACTTTACTCAGGAAGGGACCTTGTTCCATTCTAGTTGGAAATGCTAGAATTCTCGTTGGCTTTTGCACTGTGATGATTTCCCCTTCTCTTGCAGCTAAAATTGCTCATACTGCTTTCTGTCTTGGAACTGACATGAGGTTCCTTACTCTCTTGTGAGCAACCACAAATACTCTTCTCCACCCTGGAATTGTGAGCAAATTTCCTGCTTTCCTCTGGCCACAAATGTTATTGGTTTTTTTGGACATGGTATTATGATCACCTACCCTGCTCTCTTCTACCTCCCTTCTCCCTTACAACTGAGACCAGGGCCACTGTTTCCTTATGAACAACCAAAGGCACTCTTCTCGAACCTGGAATTATTTCCTGTATCCTTCTTCCCCTGTGGCAAAAGGCATTAATATCCCACTTTGCCTTGGAACTATGACCAGGAACTGTGTTGGGGAATGCAACAGGGTCTTGAACCCAGTGCTAGCAAAAGGTCACATGTAATCTCTTTCTGACTAGTTGTCTCAACCCCTTACTATTTGTGACCTGAGAGCTCCAAAAGCGGTTGCTTCCACAAATGTAGCCACATCTAAGACCTGATGTTAGAGCCAGAGACCTGCACTACATTCCAGACCAAATGCCACCATGGTGAAGCAGACCTCTCTTGCTAATATTCTAAGATGCAGTAGGCTGAGAAATTATTTTGCTCCACTTTTATTGGTTTTGCCACTCCAGAATTAGATTTGAGACATTATTTTAAAGTTGTTTGAAGGGGAATTTGTGAGCATTCAGGTGAGTTCTTGCTCCTCCTCTGCCATCTTGGCTTCACCCAACCAAAATCAGTATTAATATACCATGCTGCAAATATTTCTGAAATTAAAAGAAACAGGGAGACAGAGATAATCCAAACCTTTAAAATTGAATTTCTTACAATAAATGTAAGCTCCAGGAAGGCAAGGGATGTTTTTCCCATTGTCTTTGTGTCCTTGAGGTACTATAATAACTGAAGTCTATGGCAGTGGGACTGGCGACCAGATCACCTGGGCAACTGTTTCATGCTACTGACTTAAATTTCCATTGCATGGAACTGAATTAAGTCATATGGGAAGGGATAAAGAGAGTGACAGAAAAACTTTCAGTAGAATTTTAATGTTTACAAACTATTTTACATAGAATACTATATACAATTTAATAAACACAATGTGGTCAAAAGTACAATATGTATTATTTTTCTATTTTACTGAAGTGGACCTTGGAGTTTAGAGAGGTTGTGATATTTTCACGTTCCCTACAAACTTGTAAGTGCCAAATTCATGGGGGAGGCTACTCAAACCAAAGTACTTTGACTCCAAGTCTAGCAGAGAGGATGTATGTGTATGTGCATGAGTGTATACACACATGTACACATATGCAGTTATACATGTATACACACATATTTTTGTTATATATGTGTTTATATACACTTCATACATATATTAATATACTACATGGACACACATATGTATATATAGAGAGATATAGATACATACACACAGACATATGTATACATGCATGAAAATGGGGAAGTAGATAGAAGGTACTTATATCAATTTTAACTACTTCACAATTTTATCTAAGGTTGTTCTTGTCCAGACATAGTAAAGCCTTTAAAATGTCAAAATACAGGGAAAAAAGAGGTAGTGTAATTTTCATTGCATGATTATTATTTTTAAAAATTACTGCTACATAATTGTACTTATCAGTAAAAGGCTAGATAAAATGACTTCTTCAGATTATTTCTAGCTAATAAATATATTAATTATATGGACAGTCTATCTACTGTGATCCCATTCTGTGACTTGGGGCTTCACTTTTTGGGTTCAACTTCTTCATCTACATAGTGAATGGTCTATCTTTGTTATTTCTATGGACTATGTGAGCTTTGAAATTCTCTTTATCTTGAACATCAAAATAAAGCTGCTCCTATTCATTTATGCAAAATAGCTTTTGTTTTCTTTGTTTTCAAGCACATAATCATAAAATGTCAGAGTTCAGAAACACATCCAAGTGCACCTTGTCAAAATATGTCAAAACAAGAATCATCTCTCCAACATATTGGACAAGAAATCAGACTTCTGTCCATTGCTTGAAGGTTTGGGTTGGAGAAGGGGCTTTTAATGTAGAATAATGAACTTGGGCATAGTTCTTAGTACAGTTGTTCTCAAAAGATGTGCCACATCTAGCACTGAATGTGCCATGAAATTTTGCTTTTGCATATTCATTAAAAACTTCTTAAATTACAAACTACATACTTTGCCATTCACTAAAAAAATTCGTTTTTTTTTACCTTTCCATTAATATTGTGAGACATAAGAACTCAAACAAATTAAAATGCAATTTACTGTCTGGCTTCTAAGGCTTGGTGCAGGAAAGGCCAAAATATCATGTTTGCTCATGAAAACAAAACTTCCTCTTTGTAATTCATTCACTTTGAGTACTGGTGAAGTAAGAAAGGAGAAGAAAGAGGCATAATGGGAAGGGAGAAGGAGTTGGGAAGAATATGAGACACTGGTAATGGATCCGGATGCCAGATTGCCTAGGAACCCTGACTTGTTGCCAACTTAAACATTTCTTTACCAGGAGAAAAAAAAAGTCAAGGAAACAATACTTGAATGAACACAAAGTACTTTTTTTAGCCTTAATTCTAACATTTTCTCCTTCTGATTTCTCCATTGTAATATATTATAATTAATAACTATCATCATATTTTTTGAATTTTCATTTCAAAATTCTTAAAATGATCACATATCTCTGAATTCTCTAGCATAGAGTTTCAAAAAGATATTCCTTTAAAAAAACATATTCTTGCTTTCCCCCTTCCCCCCCTCCCCAAGAATATATTCTTAAGGAGAAGTATTGGGCTTTTGGGTGAAGTATTAAACAAAAAAGCATTAAGCCATGGAAATGAGTGAGATGTCAAGTAAAGATCCAGGACAAAGAAACGACAAACACTTGTCTTAGAGAAATAGTAATCGGCTGTACTTAGCAAACCTATCATTCAATCCCAGTTTTATTTTTCATGTACAAGTTTCCTCATTTGTAAAAAGAGGATGAAATTTTTCCCCTTCTATCTTAGTTTTTCTTAGATTTTCACACACTTTATAATTGCCTTCATTGAAACATGCATCTCTTAGCTAACCACAAAGCTCCTCTTCACTGTTTATCAAGACTGTGTACATGATTTAATTTTTAATCTTTTTCTTTTTTTGCAAGATAGAACATTTTAAAACGAATGATATGAACACTGTGAAAAAAAACCCCAACAACTCTGAAACTAACATGCCAATTTTTATGTAGAGATCAAAATCTCTGTTGTTACTTAAGGAACTCTGCCAAAATGAACATTTCGATCTAAGAAAAACCTTTATCATGAGGAAACTAATTTTTATTCCAGTGCCTGACAGTGTGATAGGTTAGCACCTTTGACTGTCTTGTATATTCATTGTACACTGCTGGGAGCTAACGATTGCTGACCAACCAGGGGCTTGCTTCTAATATGCCCCTACCCCCTTGAATCCTATCAAAGCTAATTCAGTTTACTGCTGATGGGAGGTTTACTTCATATAAAACTGGAAAAGTCAAGTTTAACCTGTCTTTTTGTCTAACAGGTTTCTAAAAGTATGCCTTGAACCTTAAAAAAAAAGTAATAATTTATTAGAGGGTGAGAAAAGTTCTCCTGTTACCTGAACATGAAACCGAAAGTCTGATGGGTAGATAAATGTAGTCTTTAATATGTTCTCTACCTCCTTTTCCCCTAACCAGGTTCTCTGCTAGGAGTTTCAGAAACTGGCTGATCTCTTTCATAGTGTTGGAACCCCTATGATCCCAGAGTCTAACAAAAGCATCCGTCATTGCATGGATTAGTTAAAAGCAATAGAGAACAATGTTGTCACTTTAGTAAGACTACAATGAGAGCCCTCCTACAGAACTATTTCTTTTTACTACACCACAAAAACTCAAAGTCAAGCACTCAAACTGCTTTTTCACAGGTCTATACACTCCAATGTTTCCTCAGTCTTTGACTTTTCTTTCTGTGTGATAGAGCATCTGGCTACTGCTCCCTTGTTCATGCAACTATGGACCCCTCAATACTCTCACACTCACTCTCAACTTTACCTTTTCTCAGTTAAGCATAGCAGCACCTGGATTGGCCCTCGGACTTGCTAGCATTTAGTTTTCCCTTCATTTCCTTTTGGCTGCTCTAAGTGAACACTTCAATTTCTTTCTTTCTTTTTCTATTATACACATACCCAGAATTTCTTCTATCTCAACATTATTTGTATCTTTCTGGAAGTTCTTGGGATCTTTTAGAACGAGTCGTTCTGTGAATGCTGAAATACTTCATTTAGCACAATCTCCTAAAGAATTGTATATAGCAACAAAACCTAGGAGAAAAGAAAGAAAGCCCATTTCTATTTCTCCAAAAGTTTCTACCCTTTTTAATCCTTTAAGCACAGATAGTATAGTTATAAATTACATTACTCTGCCTATATATTTGTCACTGAAATCTTGGCCTGGGGAGGGGGGGGGTCAATCTTATGTTCTTAGATCTTGCAATTGTCCTATTTACAAGGGGCGCCTAGTTGGTAAAAGGGATAGAGTGCCCAGCCTAGAGTCATTAAGACCTGAGTTCAAATATGTCCTCAAATACTATCTGTGAGCCCATGGATAGGTCATTGACACATGTTTGCCTCAGTTTCCAACTCTGTTAAATGAACTGGAGAAGGAAATCACAAATCACCTTAGTATCTTTGCCAAGAAAACCCCAAATGGGGTTATAAAGTATCAGAGATGACTAAAATGACTGAAAAACAACAACAATGGGTCAGGTACATCCTTCACATTTTCTTAATCTTTTCTTCTTCCAGATGAAATTTATTTTTTTCTAATGATCTAAAATATTTTTCTCAGTTAATTTGCAGGGTACTGAATAAATAAATTAATCTAGATAGAATTAACATTTTATCATATTGATTCAGCCTACATATGACCAATTAATGATTTTCCAATTTGGGGGATCTGACTTTACTACTTTCAAAAATGCTTTGGAATTATATTAATATAGTTTCAGGGTTTGTCTTGACAGGCAAACTTTTGAGTAATTTATATTGTCTAGATTTATTTTAAATGAATTTCTCTTTCTATCACTTGCTACTGGACTTTGTTGGTTATAAAATATAGAAATACTGATGACTGAGGTGGGATTAATTTATGAACTATTATTTTGCTGAAATGAATTATTTCAACTAGTTTTTTATTGGATTGTCAAGGATTCTCCAATTATACCATCATCTCTTCTGCAAAGTGTGAAAGTTTTGTTTTCTTATTGCCTAATTCCTTCACTTTCTTTTTCTTATCTAATTGCTATAGCTAGCATTTCTAGCACAATATTGAATAATAATTGTAAAAATAGGCAACCTTACTTCATTTTGATATTATTGGGAAGGCTTCTAGCTTATCCCAATTTGAGATAATTCACTCCTAATATTAATCCCACCTGGCAATTTATGTTTTTATAAATATTCATCTATTTCATTTAGAATGTGAGATTTATTGGCTCATATCTGGGCAAAATAGCTTCTAATAATTCATTTAATTTCCTTTTCATTGATGGTGAATTCACCCCTTTTATAATGTGCTATATCCCATATATTTTGGTATGTTGTCTCATTGTTGTAATTCCCTTTAATGAAATTTTTCATTGTTTCCATGAATTGTTCTTTGTCCTGCTCATTCTTTGGGATGAAATTATTTAGTTTCTAATTAATTTTAATGTGTCTTTCAACAGTCCTTTATTGAATTCAATTTATACTGCATTGTGATCTAAAAAGGATGCAATTAATATTATTACTTTTCTGTATTTCTGAGTATACATGATCAGTTTTGTGTAGGTTCAATATGCCACTGAGAAGAAAAACGTATATACCTTATTTTCCCATTAAATTTTCTCCCAAGGTCTAGCATATCTAACTTTTTTCCCCCTAAAATTCTATTTATCTGCTTAACTTCTTTCTTATTTGTTTTTGGGTTATATTTATCTAGTTCTGAGAGGGAAAAGTT
The DNA here is from genome assembly GCF_019393635.1 of Dromiciops gliroides. NCBI lineage: Eukaryota > Metazoa > Chordata > Mammalia > Microbiotheria > Microbiotheriidae > Dromiciops > Dromiciops gliroides. The sequence goes on along the minus strand of NC_057863.1, from coordinate 134,312,973 downwards.
GCGGCTTCCCACTAGTAGAATTTTACTCTCTATTTCCTCCTTATCTCCTTTAAATTTTCCTTTAACGTCTTCAATGCATGTATATTTGGTAGTAATATTATTTCATCTTCTATGGTACCTTTATTTTAATTTCTTGTTCAGTATTTTATTATTTTCCAGTTACATATAAGGATAGTTATCAACATTTGTTTTCAAGGGATTTTCAGTTCCAAATTTTTCTGTCCTACTCCCTTCCCACCCTCCTCCCCAGGAAGAAAGAAATCTAATATAGGTTATATATATATATATATATATATATATATATATATATATATATATATATATATATATATATATATATATATATATATATATATATATATATATATATATATATATATATATATATATGCAATCACATTAAACATATTTCTGCCCTAGTCATATTGTGACAGAAGAGTCAGAGCACAATGGGAATTACACACAAAAAGAATAATAATAATAATAAAGCCCCAAAGTAGAAACAGTATGGTTTAGTCTGCATTTCTAAAGCACAGTTCTGTTTTTCTGCATGTTAAGAACATTTTCTATTATGAAGTTCATTGAAATTGTTTTGGAGCATTGCATTGCTAAAAAGAGCCAAGTCTGTCACCATTGTTCATCACACAAGGCTACTGTTACTGTATACAATGTTCTCCTGTTTCTGCTCTTCTCAGTCAGCAGAAGTTCATATAAGTCCTTCCAGGTCTTTCTTAACTCCCCCTGCTCATCATTTCTTTTCACATTGACTTTTTAAAACTTTGTGTTCTAAATTTTCTTCTTCTTTCCCTCCTCATCCCTCCCTATGAAATCCAGCAATTCAATATAAGTCATACATGTGCAGTTATGCAAAACATCTTCTCATTAGTCAGTTGTGAAAGAAAATAGACAAAATACCTTTAGAAAGAGGAGATAGCAGGGGCAGCTAGGTGGTGCAGTAGATGCCCTGGATTCAGAAGACCTGAGTTCAAATCTGGCTTCAAATACCTGACACTTAGTGGCTGTGTGACCCTGGGCAAGTCACTTAACTCCCATTGCCCCACAAAAAAAAAAAAAAGAAGAAAGAGGAACTAACAAACAAAATTATTCTTGGCTGTAGTCCCAGTTCCTTTGCATTCTGGAATATCATATTCCATGCCCTCTGGTCTTTGAATGTAGATGCTGCTAGATCTTGTTTTATCCTTACTCCAGCTCCACAGTATTTGAATTCCTTTTTTCTAGCTGTTTGCAATATTTCCTCCTTGCCCTGGGAGCTTTAGAATTTAGCTATAATATTCCTTGAGGTTTTCCTTTTGGGATCCCTTTCAGGAGGTGATCAGTGGATTCTTTCAATTTCTATATTACCTTCTGCTTCTAGAATATCAGGGCAATTTTCCCTGAAAATCTTTTGGTGTCGAAGCTCTTATGTTGGTCATGGTTTTCAGGTAGTCCAATAATTTTCAAATTATCTCTCCTGGATCTGTTTTCCAGGTCAGCTGTTTTTCCAAGGAGATATTTCATATCGCCCACTATTTTTTATTCCATTGGATTTGCTTTACTGTGTATTGGTTTCTGTTAAAGTCACTAACTTCCATTTGTTCAATCCTAATTCTTAGGCAATTATTTTCTTGAGAGAGCTTTTCTATTTCCTTTCCCATTAGGCTTTTCAAACTGTTGACTTTTTTCTCATGACTTTCCTGGATTGCTCTCATTTCTCTTTCCATTCTTTCCTCCATCTCTCTACATCTTCCTTCTATCTCTCCTACTTCCTCTTCAAAGTCCATTTTGAATGCTTCCATGCCCTGAGACCAAGTCATATTTTACTTGGAAGCTTAGGATGTTTGAACTTTGACTTTTTTATTATCTTCATCTTCTGAGGGTGTATTCTGGTCTACCTTACCCCCAAAGAAGTTTTCAATGGTCTGCTGCTTTCTCTGCCTGCTCATCTTGTCCACCTATTTCTTGGCTTTTATGTCCTTAAAATATAGCACTGCTTCCAGGACACACTGTTCTGACCTACAGCATGGCCCAGGGGGTGATTGGGCTTCTTTTTAGCCTGCCTGGCCTGTGAGTAACCATGGCCACTTTCTCTTTGATCTGGAAACAGAACTCTGATTGAAATCTGAATCTCTATGGTCAAAAGCTTGGCATGCCTGTGCCCTTCCTCCATTGGGCCACCACCACTGGATTCAACCCGCTGTTTCAGAACCAGGGAATTTCACCCCAACTCCAGCAGAGACTGCCTCTACTTCACCCTGGCCTACTGCTGAACCTACTCCACAATTGGAGCCTCAAAAGAATCCTCTGGTGCTGAGGGCTCTGAGGCTCACTGGAAGCAATGTCTATTCCTGGCTGGGTCTGGACCATGCACTGAGCTGTTCAGCCTGATCAGCAGGTGATCACAATTGCCATATTTTGCTTACTCACTCTGTTCTTATAGACATTCAGCTGATTTGTTTTTTGGGGGTTTTTGGGGGGTTGGCAGTATTTGGGAGTGAGTTGACAGGTTTATCTAGAGCTTGTGGGAGTCACAGCCTCTCCTCCACCATCTTGGCTCTACCCACCCTGCTGGTAGCTTTTAATAAGCTATACTTTCCTTATCTTTTTTTTTTCAGGGCAATGAGGATTAAGTAACTTGCCCAGGGTCACAAAGCTAGTAAATGTCAAGTCTCTGAGGCTGGATTTGAACTCAGGTCCTCCTGAATCCTGGGCTGGTGCACCACATAGCTGCCCCCTTCCTTATCTTTTTTATGAGATATATTTTTTTATTTTGCCTTCTTGGAAATGAGGATTGCTACTCCTCCTTTTAAAATTTTATTTCGGCCAAAGCATAATACATTCCGCTCCAGTCAATTTCCTTTACTCTAAATCTTTCTCTGTGTTTCATGTAAGGTCCATATTATAGAATACTGGTTTTTAATTCACTCTGTTAACCATTTCATTTTATGGGTAAGTTTGCCTCATTCATGTTCACAGTTATAATTACTAATTGTTTACTTCCCTCTATCATACTTTTCTCCTGTTCATCCATTTTATCTCCCTCTTTTAATCCTATGCCTCTTCAAAAGTATTTTGCTTATGAGCAAAGAACAGTAAGGTAATGCAGTGAATAGTGCACTGGCCCTGGAGTCAGTAGGACCTGAGTTCATATCTGACATCGGACTCATGACAATTGCTAGCTGTGTGACCCTGGAAAAGTCACTTAATCCAGATTGCCTCAAAAACATTTGGGGCCAGGGCAGCTAGGTGGCACAGTGGATAAAGCACTGGACCTCGATTCAGGAGTATCTGAGCTCAGCACTGGCCTCAGTTACTTAACACTTCCTAGCTGTATGACCCTGGGCAATGCACTTAACCCTTTCACTGCAATGCATGACATCACCTCTGAATGTCAAGGTCCTAGTTAAGAACAAAGGACAAACAAAAACAAGGAATCCTTTAAAGTCCTCAAATTTCTTTCCCCTCACTAATTATAGTCAGGGGAAGTTAGGTGGTGAAACAGATAATGTACTAGCCCTGGATTCTGAGTTCAAATCCTAGACCTGAGTTCAAATCTGGCTTCAGACACTTACTAGCTGTGTGACCCTGGGCAAGTCACTTAACTCTCATTTCCCAACAAAAAAATAAAAATAAAAAAAATAGAATTATACTCAAATTCACTGGGTAGGTGACTCTTGTGTTCTAATCCCAGCTCCTTTGCTATTCAGAATATTATATTCTAAGCCCTCTAATCCTTTAATGTAGAAGCTAGTAAAACTTGGGTTCTGACTATGGCTCCACAAATTGTTTCCTTCTGTCTGCATTCAATATTTTTTTCCTTGACCTAGGGTCCCTGGAATTTGGCTGTAATATTCCTGGGAGTTTTCCTTCAGGATCTCTTCTGGGAGGTAATTAGTACATTCTTTCAATTTTTATTCTACCCTCTAATTCTAGGATATTGGTGTAGTATTCCTTGATAATTTCCTGAAAGATGATTTTAAGCTATTTTATTCATATTTTCCCCAGGTAATCCAATAATTCTTAAATTTTCTCTATTGGATTTTTTTCATATCTCTTATTTTTCTAATTTTCACATTTTCTGTTATTTTTTCTTTATTTTAATTTTATTTCTTATTGTTAAATGAGGTTATTAGTTTCCATTTGCCTAATTCTAAATCTGAAGGAATTATTTTCTTCAATGGACATTTTTTCTTTCTTTTCCATTTGACTAATTTTACTTTTGAAGTAGTTGTTTACTTCAGTGAATTTTTGTATATCTTTCCTCTGATTTTTTGTTCTTCTTTTAGCAAGCTATTGGCTCATTTTTATGCTTCTCTTCCATTACTATAAGTCCTTTTTCCAATTTTCCTTCTATCTTTCATATTTGATTCTTGCAATTCTTTGTGAAATTTTCCAGGAATTCTATTTATACCTAACACCACTTTATATTTCTCTTTCAGGGGCAGCTAGATGGTGCAGTGGATAGAGCACAGGCCCTGGAGTCAGGAGTACCTGAGTTCAAATCCGGCCTCAGACACTTAACACTTACCAACTGTGTGACCCTGGGCAAGTCACTTAACCCCAATTGCCTCATTAAAAAAAATTATATTTTTCTTTCAGACTTCACAGGTAGATGTTTTGATATTTTTGTCCTCTTCTGTTTTGGTTATGTTTTTTGTTTTGTTTGATTTTAATCTTTCCTGGCATCACAGTAATTGTATATTGTCAAGTTCTTTTTTTTGTTGTTGTTCCTGTTTCCTCTTTTCCCAATCATTTAAAAAAAAACTTTTAATTTTATTTTAAAGTTGGGCTGTGCTTCTGGAGTGGAGGGAGCAGTATCCCAAGTTTCATGTTTTTTGTTCTGTTGTTTTTGAAGTTAATTATGCAAATCTCTAACTTTTCAGTTCTTCTGAGGTGGTATCATTTGAGCAGATGTGTGACCACTGCTTTCCTGGTGTTTTATCTGCTGTTTGAGCAACCATAGTCTTTTCTGCTATGTAACTCCTCTGCAGCTATGACATCTTATTTGTTACTGTTCCCACTCACCCTAATATTGAGACCCAGTCATGGGACCCAGATCCCCATAGGCAATGCAACAGTCTGGGACCCAGTGCCAGCAAAGTGTCCTCAGTAATCTTATGACCAGTTACCTGTCCCCTTTACAATCTGTAGGTTGAGAACACCAAAGTAGCTGCTATAGATTCAGCTACTCCCAAGACCTGTTCTTGCTTAGCAGGGTGCTATTTGTAGTGGACTGTGTTCCACTCATCCATATGAGACAGGACTTTCCTCTCAACCTTCTATATTTTCTTGAGGTAGAGGATTGTTTCACCCTGTCCTTAATATGTCAAATGAATGTATTATAATAGAGGCATCATCTTGTCCTAAATCCAATGGTTCTAGGTACAATTATTAAAATTTGTAACTAAATCGCACCATTGTTTTAAACCAGTCATGTCAAAGAGCTAGAGCTGCCATGTTCTAAGTATGACAGCATCTGATTAAAATGTAATTGGGAAATATTTAACAAAATAAAAAATGCAACAAATTATAGATAACATCACATTGTAAAACTAAACCAATATGTCGCCCACAGTGATTAGTAGTCCTTGTTTCTAATTGAATTTGATATCCCTGTTCTAAACTGTATTTTTTCTCTATACTGACTCTCATCAAATAAATTAGCTTTTTCTGATTAGTCAGTGACTTTGGAAGAATTAAGCACTTACTAAATTCCAGACCCTATGCTAATTACTGGTTGTAGTCTTATGGTAGTGGAAAGAAGGAATCAGATACCAGAGCTGATACACAGAAGGAACCCATATACATGATGATTGATTGGTAAGCAAAAGCTAAGAAGAGGGAAAAGAGTTAAAGATAATCCCACCTTTGTGACTATGGAAGATGGGAAGAATGGTAGTAATACAAACAGAAATAGTCATGCCAGAAAAGAAATTAAGGGGAAATATCAAAATTTTAGTTTATAAAATGCTCGTTGTTATTTGACATTGCATCATCTATGTGGAGGTATCCTGTAAGTGGTTTTTTTATCTAACTCAGAAAAGATGTCAGGATTGGGTTGGTTTTTTGTTGTTGTTGTTGTTGTTTTGCTTTGTTTTTGATTTTGCAGGGCAATGAGGGTTAAGTCACTTGCCCAGGGTCACACAGCTAGTAAGTGTCAAGTGTCTGAGGCCAGATTTGAACTCAGGTCCTCCTGACTCCAGGGCCAGTGCTTTATCCACTGCAACACCTAGCTGCCCCAAGATGTCAGGATTGTTGAGGCAGATTTAGTAGTCATCTATGTAGAGGTGACTGTAAAAGCTTTATATGTGATATCTTATTATCCTCATATCAGCTTCACAAAAGAGGTGACATTATTGTCACCATTTTATGGATGAAAAAACTGAGGCTGAGAGAGGTATAGTTGACTTGCACAGGGCTACACAACTAGCGAATATCTGAGGAAGGATTTAAACTCAAGTTTTCCTTACCCCAAGTCTATTATTCTATTCATTGAACTTTCTCCTTTCCTTTCCTCTCCTTTCCTCTCCTTTCCTTTTCCTTTTCCTTTTTTGATTTCTTGGTCGCTCACATTTTTCAGATAGCTAAAGCTTTTCATCTAACTATTTCCATTCCACCTTTTCTAACTCTTATCTCTATGATTACTCTTAGTCTTTTTCTTAAATCCCCAAACAAATCCCCCTACAATAGGGCAATAGTAACTTTTTTCTCTCATAATCTGCTTTCAAATTCTGATACAAAATCTCCTTCTTTCCTAAAGCCTTTAAATGGCAATTTCCAACTAAATGTGTCTCCCAAGACATTCACCTCCAGGAGAGAAGTGTATTAGAAAAGGAAGTTTACCATGAACAAAGCCAGAGAAAGAAAATGAAAACTAAAATGTATAGCATCCTGATCTGACATTCTGCTATCCTATAATGGTTGTGTCTTCATGAACTGCGTGAGGCAAACAGAACAATTTAATGTTTGGATCAGGGAAAGCTTTTATTTATTTTTACTTTTTATAAAACAGTACATAGTTGGAGCACAATAGGCAGCTAGATAGCAGAATAGATGGAGTGCAGGCCTGGAGTCAGGAAGACTCATTTTTCTGAGTTCAAATCTGGCCTTAAACACTTAATAGCTGTGTTACCCTGGGAAAATCACTTAACCCTGTTTGCCTCAGTTTCCCCAACTGTAAAATGAACTGTAGAAGTTAAGAACAAACTACTCCAGTATCTTTGAAAAAAATCCCTGAGTGGGGTCACAAAGAGTCAGATAATTGAAATGACTGCACAACAACATGGAAGCACAATAATGGTTTAATTAAAATAATGAGTGTTGAACAAGGTCTTTTAACAGGTCAATTGCTCTGACTTTCCATGGTTTATGACAGAATTGATTTAATGACTTTTAAATTATTTCTGGTAATCATGATTAGAGCTAGTCTTGTAAGATTTGTCAAGGTTGACTCCACTACTGCTTAATAACATGAATACAGCTTGTGTGTGATTCTTTCAAAGTGTACATAGAAACTCTAATTCGCTATAAATTATGTTATAGCTTATGTGTGCATAAGGAAATTTAATATGAAGTTACCTGTATGCTATACATAGTATATATACATATATTTTTATACATATGTATCTTTTTCTATACTTGGCAATTAACTGCCTGTACCAAGATTTTCCTATTGCTATATCCTGTTAGATTCTCTTTTCCAAAGTCTTTTCTGTAATATTCAGCACTCACTGTTCATAATACATTACATTCTTCAAATTGCCATACAAACATTAACTAATTAATCTTTACAAAACTTTTCTCAGGTCAGTGTAATATTAGCCTTTCCACAATTTCATCAAATGGAGGTGAATAGAGAATTATTCCTTTGGAGCTTTGGACATGTCAGTAGTTAAAAATTTTTAAAAAAACAATTCTGTTAGTGTTACACTTGATTGAGTACACTGGACCTAGGCTACTTCATTACTGCCTCTTTTTTCCTCTTATAAAAATGGCATAAATATGTACCTGATGAAAACTGCCACAAAGGTCCTTACTATAAATATTTTGGATTTAATTAAAGCACTCCACGTTTTTTTTCTCCTTTTTTTCTCTTTTGACTTTATCTATTAGAACTGAATCAATGATTTCCAAGTTTTGTAAGATAATAGCCAATAGACTAAAAACCTTGCTGATTGGTAAAACTCTGATTTTTATTTGAGAACATCTAAACTTATAATTTCCCTAATTTTAAGCAGAAAGAAATACAGAAATTTAAAGTAAGAATTTTTTTAAAAATCAACTTTTAGACAAGCATTGACTTAAATAGCATTTCTTCCTTTTTTTCAGGGTTGCCAGTATTTAATGCCTACATCTATTTTAGTTATTTAAGGGTTAACCTAAACAAAGGATATTTTACTAAAAAGAACAGAATGTGTGCGGGGGGGGGGGGGGGGGGGCGGGGCAACTAGGTAGTTAGTGCAGTGTATAAAGCACCAGTCCTGCGTTCTGGAGGACTTGAGTTCAAATACCTCAGACCTCAGACCTCAGACATTTGACACATACTAGCTGTGTGACCCTGGGCAAGTCACTTAACCTTCATTGCCCTTCCCCCAAAAAAGAAGAAAAGAATGGAGTAGAATGTCATTTTTGGCTATAATGATTTTGACTGTCCAGTGCATTTGATAGAATACGGGATAGAAGGAAGCAGATGGAATAGGGAGTAATAGGGGATACATTACTCTGTCAGTTTTTAGTTCAGTTTGGTGCTTCTTCTAATATATAGGATGGCTCAAAAATCTTAGTTCCAAAATGTTAATCTTAATGTTGACTTCAGACTTTTGGAATGCCTTATACAAATAAAAATGTCTACTTCATATGATCGCTGTAGTAGAGATGTTCTTAGATTGACAGTTATTTTACATTAAAAATTAAGAAAAAGAGAAAACTGAAAAAATACATTATATAGCCTAGGTGAATATATTAGTAGAAGCAATAAAAGCATATCATCAACCTTAAAAAAGAAGAATCCCCCAAATTAGGCTATTTTGTCTCCTTAGCCTTGAAAAAAATTGCTGAAAGTTTCATGCAACATATAAAATTGTACATATACACACTTGAATTGTTGTAATAATTATCATTATTTTTCTCATTTTCTTCATTGAATCTTTTTTTGTGTGTGTGTGAGGCAATTGGGGTTAAGTGACCTGCCCAGGGTCACACAGCTAATAAGTGTTAAGTGTCTGAGGTAGGATCTGAACTCAGGTCCTCCTGACTCCAGGGCTGGTACTCTATCCACTGCACCACCTAGCTGTCCCTCTTCATTGAATCTTAGCCAGAAATTATCCTGGGTCAAGGCAAAATCCTGTTATCATTTAAAAATAATAGTGCCATATGGCATACTTTACAGGAGCACTAAATAACTACTTTTTATAATTAAATAAAAATATTAGAAGAAAATACTTGGGAGTCAACCTGCCAAGAAAAACCCCAGCATTATATGAATACAATAATAAAACTCTTTTCACACTGATAAAGACAGAGCTAAACAACTGGAGAAATACCAATGGCTTATGGGCAGACTGAGGCAAGATAATAAAAATTACAATACAACTAAATTGACTTACTTTTTTAGTGCCATAAAAATGATATTTCCAATAATTATTTAATAGCTTGCAAAATAATAAAATTCAACTATAAGAACAAAAGGTCAGTAATATCCAGAGAATGAATGAAAAATGTGAAGGAAGGTGGTCCACAATACAAGATCTCAAATAGTATTACACAATCTTATACTGGATAAGAAATAGAATGGTACATCAGTGGAATAGTTGAGGTATATACTGTATGGTAATACATGACTGTGGGGGAGGGGTGGAGCCAAGATGGCAGAGACAAGTGTGATGTTTAAAATCTAAATTGTGTTATCACCTTAAATTAGAAGCTTTAGCACCAGTCTTTGGGCATTAAACATTTATTAAAGCATACAGGTATTCATATGGAGTTCAGAAAGTTAAGAAAATGCCTATCTAGCCTAGAGTTCCAGCCTGGTCGGGTTCTTCCTCAAGTCCTCCACCACGAGCCTGGTTCAATCATGAACTCCCCAGCAAACTGATTGTGGAAGCTTTTTCTAGGTCTGGAGCATGGGTGGTCCTTACACACTGCTTCAAGCTATCATCCGAATCTATTGGTCATTGGACTTGAAGGTGGTCTCTAGTTAAGTTCAAAGTCTAGCTTCTGAGAACAATACCTTCTTAAGGCCTAGCCAGGTGTGCTTACAATCTAGATAACTTGAAGTAGGCTAATCAGCAGTCAATCACTCTCACTTAATTCAATCAGTTTAGATTAATCTTCAGGTGGGCCGTTGAGTATCTGCTAAATTCCATTATTTTATCACAGAAGCTAGGAAATTGTCTGAGCTTTCCTGTATTTCCCTCAAAAACAACATTAAATCAAGCCTCTAAACAGATTTAGGAACTACAGAATCTACAAAAAAAGAGACACAAACCTGCTATTTGAGATAATTTAGAAGACTTCTGGAAAGGTCTGTCTCACCTGCATGAAAGGGAAGGGCAGCTCAGCACTCCTCTTCTCAGCTGGCAGCTCACTTCAGCAAAGCTTTGCTCAGTGGGCGGCTTGTAACTGCTGCAACTTGAAACAGCTGAGGGAGGGGCAGCTGAGAGTAGTAAGAAGCTTGCAATCGTGAATCCTGTGCCCCAGGAGCAGACTTCAACTTCATAAGTTTAAAAATTGGCTACAAAATGAGCAAGAAACAAAAAAAGGACCCTTATCATTGACAACTTCTATGGTGAAAGGGAAGACCAAAACTCAAACTCAGATGACTTGGTCAAAAAAGCCTACAAATGAAGACTCAAGTGGGAAGATGATCTTGTCTCAACACCAAAAAGGATTCTTTGAAGAGCTCAAAAAGGATTTTTTAAACCAAATAAGTGAGGGAGAAGAAAAAAATGGAAAAAGAATTGAAATAAATTAGAGTTACACTGCAAAAAGAAGCACAAAAATTGACTGAGGAAAACAATTGCTTAAAAAATACAATTGGCCAAATAAAAAAAGAAGTGCAAAAACTTACTGATGGAAATAAGGCCTTTAAAATTAAAACTGAGCAGATGGAAGCTGATAATTCCATGAGAAACCAAGAATCTGTGAAGCAGAATCAAAAGACTGAAAAAACAGAAGAAAATGTGAAATACCTCATTGGAAAAACAACTGACATAGAAAATAGATCCAGGAGAGATAATCTGTGAATTATTAGACTACCAGACATCCATGATCAATAAAAGAGTCTAGACCCCATATTCTATGAAATTATCAAGAGGAACTGCCCTGAAATTATAGAATCAGAGGATAAAATCATCATTTACAGAATCCACTTATCACCTCCTGAAAGAAATCCCAAAAGGAACACTTCAAGGAATATTGCAGTCAAACTCAAGAATTATCATGTGAAGGAGAAAATACTCCAAGCATCCAGAAAGAAGCCATTTAAAGATCATGGAGCCACAGTCAGGATTGCACAGGACCTGGCAGCTTCAACATTAAAGGATCAAAGGGCTTGGACTATGATATACAGAAAGGCAAAGGAGCTTAGATTACAACCCATGATCAACTACCCAGCAAAAGTGAGAAATCTCTTTCTGAGGAAAATATGGGCATTCAATGAATTAGGGGACTTCCAAGGGTTCCTGAGGAAAAGACCAGAACCGAACAGAAAATTTGATCTCCAAATACAAGATTCTAGAGCAATATAAAGAGGTGAAAAGGTGGGGAGGGGAGGGGAGGTTGTTCAATGATGTTAAACTGCTTGCCTCCCTATGAGGGAGGATAATACTTTAAATCTTGGGATCTGTACTGTATTTAGGTATTGTTATTAAATCAACTTTGACGTGATGATATAAAGAAACTACAGGGGGCAGAATAAAAGAAGACTAGGAGGAGGAGAGGAAGGGGGAGTTGGAATGGGGTTAATTACATCATATGAAGAGGCACAAAAAGAACCCATTACAATAGAGTGAAAGGGAGGGGTGTACATTATTGCAACCTTATTCTCATCAGATTTGTTTCAGGGAGGGAATAAAATATACTCCCCTTTGTATAAAGAAACTTAGCTTACTCTTTAAGGAAACAAAAGGGGAAGGGGAAGGGGAAAAAGGTGGTATTGATAGAAGGGAGGGCTCAATTGAGAGGAAAAGGGGGCAAGAAAAAGAAGGGCAGCTGGTGTAAAGGAAAGCAGATTGAGGAAGGCGGTGGTCAGAAGCAAAACACTGGCCTAGTGGAATAAGGTGAAAGAAGGGGAAAAAGAGTACAAAGGGGAAAAGAAGATGGTGGTATATAAACAGTTAATAATTTTAATTGTGAATGTGAATAGGATGAACTTTCCCATAAAACAGAAACAAAGAGCAGAGTGGATTAAACATGAGAATCCTACAGAATGTTGTTTACAAGAAACACATTTGAAATAGAGAGATACACACAGAATAGAGATAAAAGGTTGTAGCAAAATATATTATGCTTCAGCTGACATCAAAAAAGCAGGGGTAGCAATTCTTATCTCAGACAAACAAAAGTAAAAATAGATCTAATTAAACCAGATAAGAAAGGACACTACATGTTGCTAAAAGGTATGAAAGATAATTAAGTAATATCAATACTAAACATGTATGCACCAAGTGGTATAGCATCCAAATTCTTAGGGGAGAAATTAAAGGGGTTACAAGAGGAAATAGACAGCAAAATTATACTAGTGGGAGACCTGATCCTCCCCTCTCAGAATAAAATAAATCTAACTGCAAAATAAATAAGAAAGAAGTTAAAGAAGTGAATAGAATATTAGAAAAGTTAAATATGATAGACATCTGGAAAAAAACTGAATGGGAATAGAAACGAATATACCTTCTCAGCAGTACATCGCACATACTCAAGAATTGGCCATTTATTAGGGCACAAAAACCTCATGGTCAAATGTAGAAAGACAGAAATTGTAAATGCAACCTTCTCAGATCATGATGCAATAAAAATTGCATGGAATAAAGAACCATGGAAAGGTAGACTTTAAAATTAATTGGAAACTAAAAAAATCTCATCCTAAAGAATGAGTGGGTCAAACAACATATTATAGAAACAATCAATAACTTCATCCAAGAGAATGACAATAATGAGCCAACATACCAAAACCTATGGGATGCAGCCAAAACAGTGCTTCAGGGAAATTTCATATCTCTAAATGCTTACATGAATACAAAAGAGAAAAATGAGATCAATGAATTGGGCATGCAACTAAAAAAGCTAGAAAAAGAACAAACTAAAAATCCCCAACTCAATACTAAATTAGAAATCCTAAAAAATCAAAGGAGAAATTAATAAAATTGAAAGCAAGAAAACTATAGAACTAATCAATAAAACTAAGAGCTGGGGGAAGCCAGGTGGCACAGTGAATACAGCAGCAGCCCTGGAGTCAGGAGGACCTGAGTTCAAATCTGGCCTTAGACAATTAACAACTACTAGCTGTGTGACCCTGGGCAAGCCACTTAAACCCAGCTGCCTCACCAAAAACAAAAACAAAAACAAAAACAAAAACAAAAACAAAACAAAAAACAAACAAAAAAAATAAGAACTGGTTCTATGAACAAACAATAAAATAGATAAATGTTAGCTTTAGCAGTAAGAGGAAAAAAAGGAATTAAATTAAAGGAATTAGAATAGGCAAGGAGGAAATATATCACTCGTTGCAGATGATATGATGGTATACTTAGAGAATCCTAAAGAATCAACTAAAAAACTGCTTGAAACAATTAATAACTTTAGTAAAGTTGCAAGATATAAAATAAACCCACATAAATCATCAGCATTCCTAAACATGACCAACAAGGCTCAGCAGCAAGAGATAGAAAGAGAAATTTCATTTAAAGTAACGGTAGATAATATTAAATACCTGGGAGTCTATCTGCCAAGATAAACCCAGGAACTCTATGAATACAATTACAAAATACTTTTCACACAAATAAAATCAGATCTATATAATTGGAAATAAATCAATTACTCATGGATAGGCTGAGCTAATATAATAAAAATGACAATTCTACCTAAATTGATTTACCTATTCAGTGCCATGCCAATCAGACTACCAAAAATTATTTTATAGAGCTAGAAAAAATAATAACAAAATTCATTTGGAGAAAAGAAAAAGTAAAGAATATCAAGGGAATTAATGACAAAAATGCACAGGAAGATGGGCTAGCCATACCAAATTTGAAGGTATATTATAAAGTGGCAGTCATCAAAACTATGTACCACTGGCTAAGAAGTAGACTGGAGGATCAATGGAATAGGCTAGGCCCAGGAGACACAATTGTATATGATTATAGTAATCTACTGTTTGATAATCCAAAAGACTCCATATTCTGGGAAAGGTACTCATTATTTGACAAAAACTGCTGGGAAAACTGGAAGAGAGTATAGCAGAAACTAGGAATAGACTAACATGTTACACCTTATACAAAAATAAGGTGAAAAATGGGTTCAAAATGTCGACATAAAGGGTGATACCATAGATAAATTAGGAGAGGAAGGAATAGTTTACCTCTCAGATCTATGGAGAAGAAAACAATTTATGTCCAAATAAAAGATAGAGAATAATATGAAAAGCAAGACAGAAGACTATGATTACATTAAATTAAAAGGCTTTTGTACAAAGAGAAGCAATGCAGCCAAAATTAGGAGGGAGGCAGAAAACAGAGAATCAATTTTTATAGCCAGCATTTCTGATAAAGGCCTCATTTTTAAAATATGTCAGGAACCAAATAAAATTTATAAGAATTCAAGTCATTCCCCAATTGAGAAATGGTCAAAGGATATGAACAGGCAATTTTCTGTTGAAGAAGTCAAAGCTTTCTATTGCTATATGAAAAAAGGCTCTAAATCACTATTGATCGGAGAAATGCAAACTAAAACAACTCTGAGGTACCACCTGACACCTTTCAGATTGGCTAATATGACAAAAAAGGAAAATAATCAATGCTGGAGAAGCTGTGGAAAAATTGGAACACTAATGCATCATTGGTAGAGCTGGGAACTGATCCAACCACTCTGGAGAACAATTTGGAACTATGCCCAAAGTGTTATGGGACTGTTCATACCCATTGACCCAGTGGTACCACTGCTAGATCTATATGCCAAAGAGACCATAGAAAAGGGAAAATGACCCACATGTACAAAAAATATTTATAGCAGCTCTCTTTGCACCACCAAATAAAATAAATAAAATATATTAAATTAAATCTACCAACCTCATATCCTACATGTTCTCTCTTCTCTTGGATTCCATGACATTTCTCTCTTGTTCCTCTTCTTATTTCTCTAAGCAATATATTCATGCCAATTTTCCTACAACATTATTTTTCCCACCCAGTAATAGTGTGTCTCCCTCAGGAATCTGTACTTTTCATTTTGGAATTCTAATCAACTCCTATATGTTCATTGATCATTTAAAATCTATCAGAACAAATCTATTTACAATCTATCTTGTTCACCAAGTATAGACCCATTTTGTACCTGCTAAGCATAATGCTATCAACCATAAGCAACTTAGATTCAATATGTCCCAAATAAAATCCCTATTTGTGGGGCAGCTAGGTGATACAGTGGATAGAGCACCGGGCCTGGATTCAGGAGGACCTGAGTTCAAATCCAGCCTCAGACACAACACTTATTAGGTGTGTGACCCTTTCCAAGTCATTTAACCCCAATTGCCTTGTAAAACAAAACAAAACAAAACAAAATCCCTATTTGCACCTCTAAATTTTCTCTTCTCCAAATTCTTTTGTTTGTACAGAGAGCACAACAGTCTTTCAAGTCATGCCACTTTAAAACCTCAGAGATATCCTTAATCCACTCACATAGGCACTACTGTATTTTAAGAGTCCATCATCTGGAATATTTCAGTAGTGTTCTCCCTGTTTGCAGTATCTCTCCCCTTCATTCCAAAACTATTCAATGAAAACAGAGGTCTAACCCCATAATTCCCCCCCCCAAAAAAAATAAACAAGGGCCCCATGTTGCCCAGGTTATAATTTTCATTTTCATTTTATTTCACATTATCTTATTCATGCATATACATGGTTCAAGCCAAACTGGCTTATTAATGGCTCCATGAATTTGACATTCTAATAATGTATTCTGTACATACATCTAGGCTGTCCCTATGCCTGGAATTCTTTTATGTTTTACCTTCATCTCTTTGTATCTGACTTAAAAAAATATATATATCTTGAGTTCAACTTCCCAAATGATAAATTTATTGATTTCATCTAGTTTGCAATTTCTTCTTCAAATTATCTTTTATTGATTTACCAGTTTATATCTTATATCTCTTGAGTAGGATATGAGCTTCTTAAGGGGAGGCAATGTTTCATTATTTATACAGCACTTAGAATAATTCTAGGCATATTCCAGAAGCTTAATAATGCTTGTTTCCTTCCTTCCTTCCTTCCTTCCTGCTTTCCTTCCTTCCTTCCTTGTCCCCTTCCTTCTTTTCAACATTCCTTTGCCTTCCATATAGCAGGTAGTCAGTGCATTTGTTGAATTTCTATTTGAGAATGACTTCTTATATTGGATTTCTGGCTTTATCTTTGTTATACTTAGAAGCAGGCATTCTACAAAAGATATGGGGTTAGAGTTTTGGTTAATTCAAAAGAGTGGTATGGGTCCTAGCAATATGGGATTAGTACCATCTTTACTCAGAGCTTTTCCCATCCATCATTAGCTATTAATAATTGGCTATACCTTGACTTCAAAGTTTATTTTAAGCCCCATATTTACTTTCCAGAACTATTAAAAATGTTAGCCATTTAATATACATACATAATTTAGATCTAGATTACCTTAGAAATTGCTTTTTTCCAAAGTACACATAAATATATTTGAATCTAATATGCTATATGTAATCTTAGTGCTTAAAGTCATTCAAATAAGGCAAGATTTATGTATTTTAAAAGTTCATGGTAATAAAGTCAGATGGGAGAAAGAATGGGACACAGTTGCTTGACAAAGAAAATTGGCTGCTTCTTGTGTATTAAAGTGTCTCAATAAAGAATGAATTGGCTTTTCATAGTCATTTAATTAGTAAAAGAGTACTTCAGTTTTATCACATATCACTACTAACACAATAGTGATTCCAATTGTGTTGCTCACTTAATTATGTCAACAATTAGGAGAATATGAAACACTAAAGTATAACTTGTTGACATTGAATAATTTTCCTGTAATACTGTGTAATAGATTCCATTATCCATTGACATATATATGCAAACATAGGATTCAAAGGGGTTCTTTAAAAAGATAAAAATTATGTGCAAAAATTATGATAGCATTTTTTCAGTCTTGACCCTAAAATTGCTTTATTCCATTAAATACTTTGTATTTCTGATATATTAAAATAATATGCAAAATAAATCTTATTAATTTTATGATACATGTTCTGCAACAATGGAAGATTACATGTTCAGTTTATTATAAATTATTATAAATGTGGTAAGCATTTTGACTAATTATATCTGTAAATTTTATAGCATGTAATTATTTTTCATATAAATTCTCTTTCTAGTTTATAAAAGTAAAGGGAAATGGTTCTTTAAGCATATTTATCTTATTTTGGCCACCCCAAAAGACATTTAAGATAGATAAACTTATGTTAAGCTCTTTTAACACTCATCAGGTATATAACTATACTGTCTTTCATAATATAATAACTAAGCCACATGACATTTATTATCATAAACTGGAATTTTTCTTCATTTCTGAATATTTTATCTTTTCCCTCCTGATTTTTTTTTGTGGGGAAATGAGGATTAAGTGACTTTCTCAAGGTCATACAGCTAGTAAGTGTCAAGTGTCTGAGGCCAGATTTGAACTCAGGTCCTCCTCAATCTAGGGTCGATCCTTTATCCACTGTGCCACCTAGATGCTCCTTCCCCTCCTCATTCTTACTCACATAGTTTTTGTTCTTATGTCCTATCCTATGATATATATTTGTAAAAAAAAAAAATGGTTAGCATTGTTCCTGGACAAATATCAATGCCACCACTCCCCTCCCTGGATTTCTTTATTTTCTAAAATAGTTTTCTGTGATTTTGCTTTCACAGGAAGAAGGCTTATTGCCCCTTGATTCTTTTGTTGCTTTTATATCGCTTATTTTACATGATAAAATAAAGTCATATTTACAACTCCAATTGTAAAGAGCCTTTCCTCACATAATTTCTATTATTACCATTAATACTTATTGCTAGGTTTGTAACCTTTAACAGTGTCATATGTGGTATCACCAAAGACTTCAATCTTATAGTTCCCATCTCAGTTCTTTCTCTTCTACTAATTTTATTAGATTCTGAAAATTGAAGAGTGGATAAAATAATCAGAAAATTGAGGGTAAATGAAATTAGCAGCATTACTGACTCAATTGATGTTAGCTCCACAAGTCAGGGGAAAAGAAACCAATTTATAATCTTAATTCTTTCATTAAATAGCTGTGAATTCTTAGGAAAAGGTTTCTTCATAATTTAACTTAATTACAGATGAAGAAAATAATTGTGAACTTCAATTGCCTTTTTCCTTGATAAATTAAGTCACGATTGAAAATCAATTTGGAAAACAGCTTTTTGACCCTTTCTAAATAACAAAGCCTACATGAATTAAGATGGGTTATACTACTTTTTTTTTCCTTTTTCTACAATAGGTTTTTGCATCCTAAAGCCAGGGTACAACATCAAGGGGCTCATAAAGAAAAGAAAAAAAATTAATTTGGACAATTTTTACAGAAAAATTTAAAAATGAAAAAAAACTCATTTTAAGAACTGAGAAAAGGCAGTTAGGTGGTGCAGTGGATAGAGCACCAGCCCTGGATTCAGGAGTACCCGAGTTCAAATCCGGCCTCAACCACTTAACACTTACTAGCTGTGTGACCCTGGGAAAGTCACTTAACCCCAATTGCCTCACAAAAAATAAAAATCTTGAGAAAAATAAAAATAAATAAAGCTACATTCAGTAAAGAAAATATTTTAAAATATTTTAATAATATTTTTGTTCTAGATGATCTAACTATAGGGATATCCCACTATGGAAACTGCATCTATGAATGTAGACACTGATGTAAAGTGGTTTACCCATAGTCAGAGTTCTAGTTTAGGTGTTTTAATAGAAATTTAGATCTATATTTCCTGAGTGCAATGCTTTTTTTTTCATTGTATGCCACATTTTGTCACAGCAACACTAGCAATAACAACATACAGATAGTGCAGAGAAAATGACATAACACATATGTTGTCAAAAAAAAGTGGAGAACAGCTAGCTGGCACACTGGATAAAGCACCTGACCTGGATTTAGGATGACCTGAGTTCAAATCTGGCCTCAGGCACTTGATACTTACTTGCTGTGTGACCCTGGGCAAGTTACTTAACGCTCATTGCCCCCAAAAGTGCCACATTTTCATGGGATAAAATTTTCATCTTGTGGCCGTTAGAATATTGCTGTTCAAGACTGTAAAATCCCACTTTCTCTCTCCCCCTTAATTATAAGAACAAGTAAAGATGTTACCTCTTCACAATTTAGTTAAGAGAGTTGGGTTGTGGAGTTGGAATCTTTGTCTCTTATCTCCCACCACATCCTATTTAGCTATTAGTAAGTGACCATAATAATATGTGATAACCAAAAGATCCAAGCTTTTTGGACAAAAACTCATTGTTTGATAAAAAAAAATGCTGGGAAAACTGGAAATCTGTATGGCAAAAATTAGATATAGATTAACATCTCACACTGTATACTAAGGCAGCTTCAAAGTGGGTACATGATTTTTACTTAAATGCTGATGCCATTATCAAATTAGGAAAACATTGGATAATTTGTTTGCCAGAACTATGAAAAGGAAAGAATTAAAAATCAGATAAGATTAAAGCATTATGGAATATAAAATATAAAATAGATAACGTTGTTTATATAACATTAAAAAAGTTTTTGAAGTAAAAAATGGAAGCAAAATTAAAAGGGAATCTGAAAATTTAGAAATATTATTTTTGCAGCAAATATCTCTGATAAAGGCCTCTTTTGTCAAATATATGGGGAATTGGGTCAAATGTATAAGAATACAGGGAATTCCAAAACTCATAAATCGTCAAGGGATATGAAAAAAAAGTTATCAGTCAAAGAAATCAAAACTATCCACAGTCATATAAAAATGCTCTAAATCATTATTAATTAGACAAATGCAAATTAAAACAACTCTGAGGTATTGCTTCATACCTATCAGATTGGCTAATATGGCAAAAGATGAAAATGATAAATGTTGGAGGGGATATGGGAAAAGTGGAATACTAATGCAATGTTGGCAGAATTGTGAACTGGTCCAACCATTCTGGGAAACAATTTCAAGACTTCTTGTACAAAATGACCAATATGTAAATAATTTACATGATTGTATACATATAATCTATATCACATTGCTTACCACCTTATAGAGGAGAAAATTGGAAATTCAAAATTATAAAAAATGTTTAAAAATGTTTTGACATATAACTAGGGAAAATAAAATTTTATTAAAAATATGTAAATTAGAGAACATGGAAGATATACCTGTCAGTTCTACAGTAAAGAAAATATTTTATGAACAAAAAGCAGATAGTGTCATTGTTAGCAAAATGGATACTTCTCAGTATCATTAAATCAAATCGATCAATAGTCGCATAATTAGAGAAATAAAATTTAAAACTATTCTGATATACCAACTCACATCTATCTTATTTCCTAACATGATGACAAATGCTCAAGGCAATGCAGAATTACTGCAACACTAATGCATTATTGGTGGAATTTTGAATTAGTGCAACTATTCTAGAGAACAATTTGGAAGTATGTTTAAAGGGCTATAAAACTGCATACACTTTCACCTAGTAGTTCCAATACTAGGTCTGTATCCTAGTATCTCAGAGAAGGAAAACTTACCCATTTAAATATATATGTATATGTGTGTATATATATATATATATATATATATATGTGTGTGTGTGTGTGTGTGTGTGTGTGAGAGAGAGAGAGAGAGAGAGAGAGAGAGAGAGTGTATATATATATATATATATTCTTGGTTGTAAAGAATTAGAAATTGAGAAGCTGTTGAACATTTTTGGAAAGGCTGAAAAGGTTGTGGTCTATGCTTGGGGTGAAGTACTACTGTGCTATAAGAAATGATGAGTAGGATGCTTTCAGAAAAATCAATGAAGACATAACAACTCATGCAAAGTTCAGTGAGCAGAACCAGGAGAACAAAATATACTGAAACAATTTTGTAATGATGATCAATTGCAAAAGAATTAACTACTTTAAAAAAGAATATGATCTAAGTCAATTCCAAGGGACCGGTGATGAAAAGTGCTTATCACCTACAAAGAGAGAACAATAAACTCTGTATGCAGTTAAAGCACACTTTTAATTTTCTTATTTTTACTTTTTTTGGAGGCCTCTTCTCTTTTGAAACATGTCTAGCATGTAAATATGTTTTGATTGACTTCACATGTATAATCAACATCAGATTGCTTGCCTTATGAAGGAGGGGTGAGTTGCAGGAAGGAGGGAGATAATTAGTAAGTATTTTTTAAATGACTGTTAAAAGCTTTCTGTAATTGGGGAGTATTTAAAAAGATAAATAAAGCATATTTTTAAAAAAACAGATACAATGGAGAAAAACACTAATTTAATGTTTTAGATGCCTTATCCTTCCCCAACCCAAAATTCAGATGCCTAGTGAAGTACCAATAAATATGACTATCTTCTTTTCACTTTCTGTTCCCTTCTATTTCTTTCTAATTACTTCACTTTTCTTCCTTTCAGTATAGCTTAAGCAGGTTTGCTCACTTTTATACGACCTGTGGCCCCTGTTACTGAGCATTGTTTATTGATATTGATAATATGTATTGATATTAGTATTATATTGATACCACACTTAATGTGAAAAACCAATCCACTTAGCCCATTGAAGTTTAGACCTCCTAACCCCAAGAAATCTAGTAACGTTAATCTGCCTTGTAATACTACAGGATTATAGATGTACACTACCATACTTGGTCCATGAATTTTCTTCTCCATTCTGTGATCAATGAAAGATGAAGTTGCTGTGATGAATCTGTCTTCCCTCTTTATCAAACTCTGCTAGATATGATCTGTCCCATTCAGAGCTGTAGCAATGATTAGAATTCTCAAAAGGATAATTTGAAAACACCTTTTATGAAAATTATGACATTTATTTTTGGGGGTGTCAATATTAAATGTCACACGATAATGCAAAATTTATTTTGAATGTTAAAGTGTTTCTTATCACAATGATTCATATCAACTGGCTCATTCACACCTTTATCTTTTCTTCAGCAAATGAAATGAATTTATAAAATTAAGTATAGTGAAACATTCTGTGAACTAATAGCATGGTAACTAAAAATCAAAGATAAATTTTCAACTGGATGAATTAATGTATTTTAGTATTGGACTTGTAAACACCAAAAGATTCAGGAAACCTTGGTAGTTCTTAAATGATCCAGTAGCTAAGTGCTTGGAACTCCTGAAAATCAATAATTTTGATATGGATTAAAGAGGTGGACAAAATAAAGGATTCATTCTTTTTTGCTGAAGAGATAATTCTAATGAACAATAAAATATTCTTGTTTTAGTTTTCCTCTATTCTCAAAATTGTGGCTTCTTTGATGAAGAATACATTTAATGTATCCATTTTCTTATAATTTACAAATTAATTCCCATTTGAGAGGCTTTAGAAATTATTTTATATTTTCTGTAACCTGTCCTCTTGGAACCCAAATTCTTAATTTGCATGGAGTATTATTCAATCTTGGATGATTGCCCTCCCCACAGTCATTTTTCTTTAGCTCACTTGCACTAAAGAAGAATGATTTTAGCCCAGTTTTCCCTGGGGAACATAATATACCTTGTGTCTATGTGTTAAGAAAGATATGGTAAAGGAACTCCAATTCTATTTAAATATTCAAGATGAAAAAATATCAATTATAGGCCAGTCTTTATTTTACCTCTTTTTTATTCACCAAAGAAAATACAAGACTGAAGGAATCAAAAGTAGCTCTAAATAATATGGAAAACAAAGGATAAAGAAGAGGATGCAATAATCAAGCATTATCTTTTCTTTTCCTGAGTTCCTTTGTTAGATCTAAGAACTTATATTAGCCTTAACTTTAAATAATATCCTAAATTTTTTTTTATTCTTCTAGAAGAGAAACAGATGCTTTCCTAAAGTCAATCTTTTAAATTATTTTGGGCCTCATTTTTCCATCCCAGAAAGAAACTTTCCAGCCTCATAGTGCCAACATAAATATTTGGAAACTCTTAGGAAGAGAAACAACATTCAGAATTTTCATAAAGTATCCCACCTCTTCACCCTGGACTCTAGTTAACTGAACACATATTTTAGTCATGACAGAGAAAAAAATCTGGTTTTACTAATTTCATTTTTGCTTCAGTCTTTTTCTGCTCCTCCAGCTCAAAGACATTCACTTTATCTTCTCTTCGTAGTATGGATCTGAGAGAACTCACCACCCCACTTATGAAATTGGCTTTTGCCATCTCAGCCTAAGGGGTCTTTGTTTTTGTTTTTGTTTTTGTTTTTGCTATTGCTTCTTGATGGTTAGGAGCAAATAGGGTGTCTTATTTGTAGAAGACTGGTGTCTGAAAATGTTGACATTTATTGAAACTCCAGAAGGCTGGATTCAAATTATCTTTCTGTGCATTGTTTATTTTTTTCTGATTACTTCCACTTCTTGGGCAAAATGTTTGAGAATCCTTGCAACTGTAACAGAGATCTGGCATTTTCTCTTCATGACTACCAACTCTAGGGATAAGGAAAGATTTTAATAGATGGATTGGCTTTATCCTAAATATTTGATTTACTCAGATTCTTCTATATCTCTATTAATCCAACAAATAAAACTAGCTAATCTGTTTGACCCCTTTTTATAGTCCCAGTTGAAACTCAAATCCATAGTAGTCTAAGCTAATGATTCCCAATCTGAAATTTAATCAGTTGTTCTATTTTTTTTTAAGTGAGACAATTGGAGTTAAGTGACTTGCCCAGGGTCACACAGCTAGTAAGTGTTAAGTGTGACGCCAGATTTGAACTCAGATCCTTCTGAATCCAGGGTCGGTCCTCTATACACTGTACCACCTGGATGCCCCAAGATATACCATTTATAATAGAACTGAATAAAATTAAAGAAAATGTTAAACATGTTTAGCATAAAAATCAATCTAGAATTGATAGCATCACATGCAATTCTGAGAGTATTTTTTGTAAAAATGGATAAAATAAGAAAAGATTTGAACATAGTTAACTTAAAGTTTGCAGTAGTTCTTAAAGTCATATATTTTGAAACAGATTGTTTGTCTTTCTCCATTCCACATGTACATTGAATATATACAGTATGTGAATTTAAATTAAGCAAATTATTTTGAATCTCTGTGTCTCAAACTAAGATATTTTGGAGAAAAAGAAACAACAGGAAGTGTAGTACATCAAAGTTATTCAAAGTCAGCCTTAAATTATTTGTCCATAAAATAAATTATATCTTCTTTTTTGCATAAAACTCATAGGGAATCTGTTTCTTGATATACACAGGCAAGGTAAACTCTGCTTCTCACAATATATCTTTTATCTTCTAATCACAGAACTTCTGAATGATTCTCTGCTCCTCACTGTGTGAGAACTCTTTCCTCTTTTTTCTGTGATAGCTGCATTTCTCCTTTCTTCCTCCCATTACAGAGTCAGTGTTTCTTAGTTTAAAGAATAATGACTGTTCTTCTACAATGTAAAAGCAGAGGACTTTTATCACCAGGACTCCTCTTTCTCCAGTTATCTTGGTAATCTAACCTTTACAAAAAAAGTGGCATGTCTGGGTTGAGCTAAGGATACTAGCAGAGACTGCACTTTTATTGAAGTTGTGCAATCATTTCTCAATTTCTATCAGACTCTGACCTTTTGAAGCAATGTAATGAGAGAATTCTCCCACCTATGATACAGCAAATTTATGGCTGCAATTAGCTCCTCAACTTTATGCCCTCTTAAGCTAGGAGAGGTGTGGTATTACTCCAGTTAATGATGTTTTTCTCTGCCTTTTCTTAATTCTCTTTTTGTCACTTTCTTTGGCCTTGTGTTTTTCAGGTAGTCATAGTCATTAAAACAGCATGAAGAAGATTCCTCAGAAGATATGTGTTATAGTGATATTTCTAGGTTTGGAGCATGGAATCCATAGGCATTGTAGTGCATGAATGAGTATTAATTCCGTAAATAGAAAACCATTTCAATGGTTTTATATTAACATGCACTCTGCTTTAATGAAGAAAGTTCAGTACAGTTGCAATTAGCAACCAAGCAAAACCATGGTTATTTTTTCCATTCTATGAAACTCTTGTCCATAGTCTGAAAAACAGGCATTTTTCATTGACCTGATTTTTCCTGCAAGGATAGTTAGACAAAACTCTCTTTTGAGGGATATAGGATTTCATATGAAGTGTCTGATTGTTCTAGGGTGTAATGTAATCAACATAATTACTCTTAAATGGAGATATCTTTGAGGACCTCACTATCTATAGAGCATCTCTCTTCCATTTGGACTCCAGGATTGAAATACTCTGGGATACTGGCAAATGACCTTAATGAGAATTCATCTATTTTGTAGAATACTGAAGATCAGACACCTAACTCCGGGCTTCCAGGAGAAAAAAAATATAGATATTGTTCTGAAAGATCAATATCTAATTATCCATAAGCTTACTTGGCCATATATATGTGTGTGTGTGTATATATATATATGTGTGTGTGTGTGTGTGTGTGTATATATATATATATATATATATATATATATATATATAATATGATGATGATATGTAAATCTATTAAAGGTATCCTTGATGAAGTCATTAGAAGAATAGGAAGGATTTTGTAAATTATGTTATACAGTTCAGCATATCTTTACTGTCTTATAATGACTAATAATGAATAGAAAAAAATGGAGGGTTTCACTGTTTATTGTTCATTAACCACAAATTATATGAATACAAATATGTGTATTAGCAAATATTGCACACATTTACATATACACATGTATACATACCCACATAAATACACACACACACACACACATATATATATATTGCACATATATGACAGTTTGGTTAAATAACATATCATTTTAAACATTTCCTGCCAGCAAAGTATCTCCCATGAATATATTGTTGAATATTAAAATATAGCTTTTATATCTGCCTCTCTCCTACAAGTAGATCAGAAAAATAATGTTTAATCTCTCCTATAAACTAATAAACAGATCAGAGAAATTACATCTTATATCTACTACAATGAACCAGATCAGAGAACATGATATATCTACCTGTCTCCTACAATGAACTAGATCAGAGAAATAATGTTTAATTTCTCCTACAAATCAGAGACAGACAGAAAATACATAATATCAGTTTAATATTTTATTGTCCCAAGAAGAAAGATCACACAACATATGATCATGTGGAGACTTCCCTCCTAAGAGAGAAGCTCAGAGGACTCACCATTTCTGAGGGTATATAAGGTTTTAGTCCACTGATAACAGGGAATTGTCAGTTTCAATAGTATGATACAAAAATCAACCCAGAAACAAAACACAGTTTAACAATTTCAGTTATGGCAAGTATGGAGGAAATGCATTAGCATCATGATAAGACTATAGGATTCCAAAAAAGGGTTTGGCAAGGATGAGGATGCCCAGATGTGACCATAAGATAGGGACTCACTATCCTGAGGGAAAAGAAGTCACTAGGTAAGGTTTTTTATCTGCTAGCTATTTGGGTTCAGTTTAGAGTTTAGTTGAAGGACATTTTGCTCCTATTAATCTTATTAATCCAGGG
Source organism: Dromiciops gliroides (assembly GCF_019393635.1). Lineage (NCBI taxonomy): Eukaryota > Metazoa > Chordata > Mammalia > Microbiotheria > Microbiotheriidae > Dromiciops > Dromiciops gliroides. The sequence continues at coordinate 134,286,026 of NC_057863.1, read as the reverse complement.
TTTCATAAGACTCCACTTGGATAATAAAGTACCTCTATGAAACCCAGGTGATCCATGTATTCATATAATATATATATATATATATATATATATATATGAATATACATGTATGCACAAATATACATATACATATACTTGTATACATACAGGTACATGTAAGCACATACAGACACTAATACACACATGCACACACATACACATAAATAATAGAAACTCAAGAAATATTTATTTGGTAAATAAACTTTTATAGGGTTTAAGGTTTGATGTAACATGACATAGTTAATAGAAAGCTGGTCTAGTAGTTAGGAAGAATTATGTTCAAATAAGAAAGTTAACCTCTTTGTACCACAGACAAATCTGTGAGACTATAGCTGCCTTGGTAAAGCAGGAATTCCCTATACCAATGAAACACATGCCCAACCCTCACAGGGGTCTCCTGGAACTGACTGTTGAGAGCTATTTTTTTTTTAATTTTCAATGTGAAATGTTATATCTCAGAAATCTCAAACTACATATCAACTCTTGATTTAGAATTTTATTGATTGTCTGGACTTAAAGTAATAGAGAAAATATTACCAATGATAATTAAATTGAAAATTTCTCACATGTAATTTTTTGGAAAACTGGTTGTTAAACATATACACTCATGCATTAAGACCCATCCCCCACAAATAATTTTTATATAGAGACCATCCAATTTAAATTTGAATCCAAGTACATTGCTCTTTCTACAAGATCATGGATACTTCAAAAAAGAATAATTTTCCCCTTCCCATTATTGCTAATGGAATATATTTAACTTTTTTGTTTTAATTTATTTTATTTTGTATTTAAGAAATAAAATAAGCATTTCCATAAAAGAATAGAAGAGAAAATTATTATTGTGCATAAAACTGCAAATCTATTATGTACAATTTGCTATTCCTTTTAAATATATAATAAAGTTATCATTGAACTTTCTTCTTTTCCCATTTTTTCTTCCTCACCCCTGACTACCTAGAGCTGCATAGAGATAACTACCATTATATATATGTATGTATGTATGTATGTATGTATAACCATACTTCTGTTTGTCAGTTGTTTCTCTGGAGATATATATATATATATATATATATATAGTACCTTTCTTCATATATGCTTTGTACTTCATTTGGGTATTTATAATAGTCAAAATCACTTAATCAGTCACAATCGTTGTTGTTTAAAATATTTTTGTTACCATATACAATGTTTTCTTGGTACTTCTCATTTCACTCCATTATTTCATGCGAGTCTATCCATGTTTTTCTAAGATCATTGAGCTCATCATTTTCTATAACACACTACTGTGTGAGAGAAATTATTATTAGTAACAAACGATTTGAAGAGATTGAGTTCACCCTTTGTCCATCCTCATTTCAAGACAGTCTATTAAAGCTGAGCTAACCTTCTCTTCTTATGACCCCACCTAACCTTAAAAAGAATTTCTAGTCTAAGGTGAAATCCATTCAATAGAGCTTGGGTGGAGATAGATCCTTTTATCTAGATTGTCCAAGACTGATGGTGGTCTGGATATAGGCATAGTCTCTCTCCCCAAGAGACATGGTATCATTCTCGGCACCTCATTGGAGTAAAGTTTCTTCTCTGTAATGTCCTCCTCTCATTAATTGTTAAACAATTTTAAAAAAGAAAAAAAGAAAGAAAGAAAAGGGGCAGCTAGGTGGTGCAGTGGATAAAGCACTGGCCCAGGATTCAGGAGGACCTGAGTTCAAATCCAGTCTCAGACACATGACACTTACTAGCTGTGTGACCCTTACAATATTGTTATTACTTTGTATGCAATACATTTCACTTTGCATCAGCTCATGTAAGTCTTTCCAGGTTTTCCTAATAGTATCTGCTTATCATTTCATAGAGGAAAATAGTGTTCAATAGATAATCTCATACCATAACTTGTTCACCCATTCCCCAATTGATGAGCATTTTTGAGGATTTTGAATTCAACATTTTTTTCTCTCTTTTTGGATACCAACATAGTGGTAGTATTAATAGGTCAAAGAGTATGCATAGTTTTATAGCCCTTTGCCCATAGTTCCAAATTGGTCTACAGAATTTCAGTTTACAACTTCATCATGACTACATTAAGGTTTCATTTCCCCCATATCCCTGACATTTGTCATTCCCTCTGCTGTCCTTTTATCCAATCCAATAGCTATGTGGTAGTAGCCCAGAATTCTTTTGACCTGAATTTCTCAAATCAATAATGAGTTAGAACATTTTTTTCTTATGGCTATAGGTAGCTTTGATTATTTCATTTGAAAACTTCATATCTTTTGATCATCTATCAATTGGGGAAGAGCTCTTTTTTAAACAAATTTGGCTCAGTTCTCTATGTGTTTGAGAATGGAGGCCTGTCAGACAAACTTGCTTCAATTTTTTTCACAGTTACAATTGCTAACTGCATTTCCCTCCATCCTATTCCATCTATTTTCTATCTTCTTTCATCCTGTTCCTCCTCAAAAGTGTTTTACTTTTGACTGCCCCCTCCCCCAATCTGCCCTCCCTTCTATCATCTTCCCCCTTATCTCTTTCCCCTCCTACTTTCCTGCAGGGTAAGATGGATTACTATATCCAAGTAAGTGTGTATGGTATTCCGTCTTTGAGCTAATACTAATGAGAATAGGACTCACTCACCCCCCAGCACCTCCCCGATCTTCCTCTCCAAGAAAAAGCTTTTTCTTGCTACTTTTATGTGAGTTACTTTACCCCATTCCACCTCTCCCTTTCCCTTTCTCTCAGTGCATTACTCTCACCCCTTCATTTTATTTTATTTTTTCCAGTTACATGTAAAGGTAGTTTTCAATATTTATATTAAATAAGATTTAGAGTTACACATTTTTCTCAGTCCTTCCCTATCCTGCCCCCTCCAAAAGACAGCCACCAATCTGATATAGGTTATATATGTACAATCCACAAGTACTCTTTTTTTTTTTTTAGTCTGTGTTCATTCAATATCAGTTCTTTCTCTGGATGTGGATAGTATGCTTCATCATTAGCCCTTTGGGATTGTCTTGGATCATTGTATTTCTGACAGTTAAGTAATTCACAATTGCTCGTAGAAAAATACTGCTGTCACCATGTACAATGTCCTCCCAGTTCTGTTCACTTCACTATACATCAGTTTATATGAGTCTTTCCAGGTTTTTCTGAAATCATCCTTCTTGTCACTTATAGCATAATAATATTTCATTACAATCATATACCACAGCTTCTTCAGGCATTCCCCAATTGATGGACATTCTTTTAATTTTCAATTCTTAGCCACCACCAAGAGTTGCTATAAATATTTTTGTATAATTTTTCCTTTTTCTCATTTTAACAATTATTATTGATTGATAACTGTTTCCATCCATCCTATTCCCTTTGCCATGCTATTTGCCTTATTACCTATCTTCTTTAACCCTATTCCTTTTCAAAAGGTATTTTCTTCTGACTGCCCCCTCCCCCAATCTGCCCTCCTGTATTTTGCCCCTCCCTCCTTATTCTCTTCCCCTACTATTTACCTGCTGGATGAGATAGATTACTCCACCCAATTGAGTGGGTATGTTAATCCTTCCTTGTGCCAACTCTGAGGATATTGTAAAGTGCATTTATTGCCCTGCTACTCCCCCATTTCTCCCCCCCCCCCCCACTCCATAATCCCTTTCCTGTTTCTTTCATGTGGGATTTCACCCCATTCTACCTCTCCCCTTCCCCCTTACTCAGTCCATTCCTCTCACCCCTCAATTTTACCCTAAAGATGTCATCATGGGGGAGCTAGGTAAAACAGTGGACAAAGCACCCAGCCTGGGCACAGAAGGTCCCAAGCCCAAAACCAGCCTCAAAAAAAAAAAAGACTCACCCACTTCAAAACCATAGGCATGTCACCCAATTCCAAACACCTCATAAAAAACATAAACAAAAAATAAATTCTTTGCAGATATCATCCCTTCATAATCAATTCCCACCTCTGCACTATGTTGAAATTTATTCCTATCATCTGCCTTATTCAGCTCAGGTATTTTCTTCAAGAATGCCTTAAAGTCCTCTCATACATTGAATTCCCATTTTTTTCCTTGAAGGATCATACTCAGTTTGCTAGGTAGGTGATTTTTGGTTGTAATCCCAGTTCCTTTGACATCGAAAATATTATATCCCAACCCCTCTGATCCGTTAATGTAGAAGCTGCTAAATGTGGCATTATCTTGACTGTGGCTTCACAATACTTGAATTGTTTCTTTTAGGATGCTTGCAATATTTTCCCCTTGACCTGGGAGCTCTGGAAGTTGGCTATAATATTCCTGAGATTTTTCCTTTTGGGATCTTTTTCTGGACATGATCAGTGGATTCTTTTAATTTCTATTTTACATTTAGCTTTTAAAATATCATTGCAATTTTCCCTGAAAATTCCCTTTAAGATGATGTCTAAGCTCTTTTCTTGATCATGGTTTTCAGGTATTCCAATAATTTTCAAATTGTTTCTCCTGGATCTATTCTCCAGGTCAGCTTTTTTGCCAAGGAGATATTTCATATTGCCCTCTATCATTTGGATTTTATTGTGTCTGAATTTCTCATAAAATCAGTAGCTTCTATTTGTTAAATCCTAATTTTAAACAATGATTTTCTTCAGAGAGCTTTCTTCAGAGACCTTTTCTATTCGGCCAATTTAGCTTTTAAAACTGTTGACTTTTTCATGACCCTCCTGCATCACTCTCATTTCTCTTTGCATTTTTTCCTATACCTCATTTACTTCATCTTCAAAGTTCTTTTTGAGTGCCTCTATGGCCTAATACCCATTAATATTTTTCTTGGAAGATTTGGATATAGGAGCCATGATGTTGCTATCCTCTTTTGAAGGTGCAACTCAATATTCCTTGTCACTAAAGAAATTTTCTATGGTTCTCACCTTTCTCTCTCTACTCATCTTGCTGTTCTTTTACTTGACTTTTAGCTCTTTAAAATGGGGCACTGTTTCCAGGCTGCACTGTCCCAAGCTTCAGGGGGTCTGACGTGGTATGTTATTCACTCACCTGATCTGTTCCCTCATTTGTAGATAACCCCAGGCCAACTTGCTAATTAACCAAACAGTAAAACTGTGTGCTGTGGTTTGGAATGATGCCACCTGCTGGAGAGTTACTATAGGAAAGCTCTGCCATGAGGAGAAGGCATCTGAAGGCAAGCCATGTGATTTTCCTTGGTGTCAGGAAGTGATGTTTGCTCGTGTGTACTCTCCATAAAAAAGGTGAAGCTTGCTCTCTTGCTCTCTTTCTAGAGGACGGCAGCAGGGAGAGGAGCTGGAGACATTGGCTCCCTGAGATAGACAGCTGAATCTAGGCCTCTTTCTCTTCACCAAATTCTTAATCTCCTTTATAAATGCTTAAAGGTCTAAACTCTTGCTAAAGCTTATAATTTATTGGCGACCACTCGTTAGATATTTTAGACAGACTAGCTAGAATTTTAGCCCTTACAGGTTGTTAGCTCCAATGAGCCGGTGCCCCTCCACCACCTGGGCCACTGCTAATAAAGCCTACTTCCTGGTTCCCAGCATGGGTGAAAAACCCAAGTTCAGCCTCAGGACCACCAGAAATTCCTGTAATCTCACCCCTGCCAACTGCTTAGCCCTCTCACCAGACTGTGAGCCTAGTTCCAGATGATGCTGGTACTACAGCTGATTCAGAGGCTGTGGGGATCTTTTTCCCTGGCTCAGCCTGTGTAGGACTGGATCTGTGTCAGTGTGAGTGTGGGATTGGGTTCCACTCCTGCCCCAACACCACAGTCCCCTACTTCTGAAATTCTAAGTCATCTTAGGTTAGAAAATTATCTCAGAACATACTTTTGTGGGTTTTTGCTGCTCCAGTAATTGTGCTATGGCATTATTTGGATGTTTTTGGAGAGATCATGTCATGAGTTCTGAGAGTTTATTGCCATTCTTGTGCCATCTTGTCTCTGCTCTGGAACGCCCAAATTTTATTTTTTTAAAAGATATCATCCTGTCATATTCAACTCACACCTGTTCCCTATGTCTAAATTTACTCCATCCAGCTGCTTTAATAATAAGAAAGTCCTTATAAGTTACAAGTATCATCTTCCCATGTAGGAATGTAAATAGTTAAACCTTTTAGTATCCCTTTTGATTTCTTTTTGCTGTTTAATTTTTATGCTTCTCTAGGTCTTTGGATTGGAAAGTCAAATTTTCTATTCAGCTCAGTTATTTTCATTAATAATGCCTGAAAATCCTCTCTTTCATTGAATTACCATTTTTCTCCTGAAGGATCATTTTCAGTTTTGCTGGGTAGGTGGTTTGTGTTTGTAATCCAGTTCTTTTGCCCTCCAGAATATCATATTCCAAGTCCTCCAATCATTTAATATAGAACCTGCTAGATCTTTTTTAATCCTGACTGTGGCTCTGCAATACTTGATTTTTTTTTCCTGGATGCTTGTAATATTTTCTCCTTGACTATAGAGCTCTGGAACTTGACTATAATATTCCTGGGAGTTTTCATTTGAGATCTCTTTCAGGAGGTGATTGATGGATTTATTCAATTTTTATTTTACCTTATGCTTCTAGAATATCAGGGCAATTTCCCCTCATAATTTCTTAGAAGATGATGTCAAGGATCTTTTTTGATCATGGATTTCAGGTACTCTCATAATTTTCATATTATCTCTCTTGGATTTATTTTCCAAGTCAATTGTTTTTCTGATGAGATATTTCACATTGGCTCATATTTTTTCATTCTTTTGGTTTTGCTTTATTATTTCTTGATTTCTCAAAAAGTCATTAGCTTCCATTTGCTCAGTCCTAAATTTTAAGGAATTATTTTCTTCAAATAGCTTTTTTACCTCTTTTTTCATTTGGCCAATTTGACGTCTGAAGGCATTCTTTTTCTCATTGGCTTTTTTGTATGTCTTTTACCATTTGGTCCAGTCTGTTTTTAAGGTGTTATTTTATTCAATATTGTTTTGTGTCTCCTTTAACAAACTGTTGACCTTTTTTCCATGATTTTCTTGCATCACTCTCATTTCTCTTTCCATTTTTCCTCTACTTATCTTATTTTATTTTCACTGCACTCTCACCTAGGTACAACAGACCTTTCCTGTTGATGTTCTAAGTTTTCTTTGGCTGGAAAATGATTTCACCCTGTCCTTTTGTGGGTTCTGCTTGTCCAGGAATTGTCTTATGACATTATTTTAAGGTATTTTTAGGGATCTTGAGGAGAGCTCAGGCAGGTCATTGCCTTTCCTCCACCATCTTGGCTCCACCCGTAATTGGGTGATTCTTTAAAAAAACAATAGAGTAAAAAAAAAGATTAAAGGAATCATTTCTGTGTTATAAAAATTTGGCATAAAAGGAAGAACAAGTACAGAAGAAGTTGGTAGGAGTGGAGGGCTGTTAATATTGGAAGTTGGGTTGAAGAGGAAAGAATGTGTAGAAGTCTTCTGAACAAGTAGGGAGGTGATAAAACTGGGGTACATGATAAAGCAGAGACTTTTAGAAGGGAGTATGGATTGGGATTTGGGAAGGTGGGGGAATGGATGGCCTGACTTTTGCAGTGGTGTGTTGAGATTGGGAAGGAATATGTGGGACTCTTGGAGAGGTGGGTGAAGTGTAGAGGTGGAGGGTAGCAGAGAAGATTATGTAGTAGGCATAGTGTAAAAAGAGAAGCTGAGAGAAAATAGTGAGTAAAATAAGATGGAGGGAAATTCACAAACAGTAAATGTATCTTTAAATGTGAGTGGGATATTTAAAATTGCAGGGATCCCTATCAATTGGGGAATGGCTGAACAAGTTGTGGTGTGTGGGTGTGATGGAATACTACTGTGCTATAAGCAATGATGATTCAAATGATCATACAATGACATGGAAAGACTTATGTGAAATGATGGAGAACAAAGTGAACAGAACCAAGAGAACATTGTATACAGTAACAATAATGTTGTTTTAAGCAGAACTTTGGATGAATAAATCATTTTAACTATTATAAATAAAAAAGTTAAAAATAAAGAACATATGAAGAAAAATGCTATCTACATCCAAGGAAAGAACTGACAAGTAGAATAGAAATGTGTGGGTATATGTGTGTGTGTGTGTGTGTGTGTGTGCGTGTGCGTGTGTGTATTAAGGGGCTAAATTTCTAGCTAGTCTGTCTAAAATATCTAATGAGTCATCGCCAAGAAATTATAAGCTTTAGCAAGAGTTAGACTTTTAAACATTTATTAAAAAGAATAATCATTTGTTAAAAAGAATAAGAATTTGGTGAAGAGAAAGAGAAAGGCCTAGATTCAGGGAGAGCACATTTCTAGCTCCCTTCTCCACCCAAGTCCTGAGGAAAAAGAGCAAGAGAGGCAGCCTTGCCCCCTCTTCCTCCCATAAGCAAACATCACTTCCTGACGCCAAAGAAAAGCTGCATGGCTTTGCCCTCAGTGGCCTTCTCCTCATGGTTGAGCTTTTCTACAGTAAGTCTCCAGCAGCTGTCATCATTCCAATCATTACATTCCCCTCTTTGTTTCTTCAAGAAACACAGGGTGTTTCCTTGATGAAACAGTCAAAAATAACAGAATATAATACCCTATGCCAGCAACAATGTGTTAATAACAATATCAAAAAGGGAGAGAGAAAAGTTTTGTCCAGAGGGTCGGTCCCTCATGAACTGACGCTTTCATACTAGCCTGCAGAGGGAGGGCCAATGCAGAGAAAATATATTACAAATGGTGTACATAACAACAGAAAGTAATAAAAAAATCAACAAAACAAAATTGTTCATCTAAAGTCTTTGAAAGTCTTTTCTCAGATGGTTATTGTCATGTCCTCTGGGTGTAGTCATGGAATGGAAGTCTTTTTAGGGCTTGATGTGTGGATGCTGGTAATCAGGGAGGAAAATTTCCTACAAAATTGAGCTTAACCCAACTTTAAAATAGCTTTGTCAATAATCAAATCAAACAGTGAGAGTTCTCAAAAACGTGTTTAAGGGAATTCAGAATCTTAGTTGTTATATATGAAACAAATAAAACAAAAATTGAAACATTCTCTAAAACATAATATTACTAAAGTCCCCCCTTATAGAGGGTAAATTGAGAAGACAATTGCTGTGATATTAATTTTTTAAAAATAATTTTTGTCTTTCTTTCATCACTTTTTGCATCATCTGCATAATTATCTTCATGCCATTATGAGAAATTAAAGAATCTAATATAATTGGTAACTGATGTCAAGGCCAAATCCAACACTGCATTTATCATGGTACCTGAGATAATTATGGGGGTTACCATAAAAGAACAGAGAAATGATGGGATATGAGCATTACCACACTTGAGCAATATATCCTGTCCATGCAGTATGCCAGGCTTAAAATAAGTGGATGGGATATACATCCATACCAATAAACATATTGGAGTAAACTGAGTTAGACTTAATCAGATGCTTGGGAATGAGACGTCCATGGCATCAGGCATATAGGAGGGGGCATAGAAGCCAGGTGTAGAATGAGTTGGGTAGGATGAAAACTTACAGCCATCTGTACAATATTGTAGGAAAAAAATTAAACCAAGAGAAACCAACCTCAACATTTGTCAAAATGTCCCTCAGCCGTATCTTGACTTCATGCATGTCTCCCCTCATATGACAGTTCAATGTCTGCTCTTGCATGTATTCCTCTTGGGATTGGATGGCATCTTGGCCAACTGGCATCTGGTAACTCAGAATGAAGGCAATTAATATCTTAAATGATAAGTTCCCATAATCCAAGTCTCATATGGATTTAAAAATTGAGGATAATAAATGATATCAAAAAATGTGAATGTACCTTGACTCAGAATATAATATACAATTATGCAACAATTTCAAATAATACCTTTTTTACTAAGTATACAATTACTTTTGTGAAAAATCAGAACATATTTAAATACAAGTTAAATCACAACATAATCTTAAAGAAAACTTTTACAAATATTTGCCTCTATTTTTTAATATGCTTATCAAAAATAATACTTCTAGAATCAATTTACACTTTCCATGGCAACCAATTTGCCAGGGAAATGCTTTATAGAGTTTGATCAAATAATCAGTTGAGAAAAAATAACAAAAACAAAGAACTCAGAATATGGGAGCACAATATTCCCAGAATTAAGATTGTATTATGTAATCAAAACCATCTCCCATTGTTTCAAAATTAAATAGATGAATGAATAGAAGAAAATACACATGGAAGAATAGAAGACAATGAAATTCAAACTAGGGAAATTTAAAAGAATATGAACTTAATATTAATAAGCATATTACAAAATATAAACTTGATCACATGACTATAAAAAGCTTTTACAAATATTGTCACCCTTTTTTAAGCTAAGTATAAAACACAATCTCAAAAGCATGAAAATCTCTATGAAAATAAACTCATACCATTAATTTCAAAATGTAGATGTAATAGCATAGAAATTCTATGTAACCTCTAAACTGACATCATTTCTCTGAGTGAATTTAGAACACTTTTGATCCCAATATCTAAAATCCCCAATACTCATATTAATACCTTGCTGCTTACTTCTACATTTCTGTAGAATATGTCTTCTTGAAATATGATGATGGTTGTCATTTTTATTCATCTTAAGTTTGTCTTCTTTAACCCCTCTATGTTGTCTGTCAGTCCTTTCATAATACAAATGCTTTATAGGATTACTAATTAAAGACAAAAGCAGGTTAACAAAATTATGAACAAAATGAGCATATCTGGAATTTAAAGGGTTTTCTAAGGTTGGTTTGGGAGAACCACCCCCGATCAATTCAGAATCACAGCCAGGCTGGGGAAGGGCTAAGCCTGACTGCTCTGCTAACTTAGTAGAAGCTACAAATGTAGGTAGAAAAAGCTGTGCATGCTCAGAGGAGGGGGAGGGGGTGGGGTCCCGAGAGGCGGGGAGGGACCAGGGAAATTTGAACCTGACTTAGTTTTGAACTCAGGCCTGGTTTCCCCTTCCCCCACTTCTAGGGGATTAAAGGCTTCTAGATGCTGGGTTGTTGCCTTCAGGCATGCAAAATTAGAGAAACAATTAGTGATAGAATTTGGAAAAGCTGCAGGAGTCAGAGGTTTCTCTGAAAAGGCAAGGTTGGTAGAGGATGGTATATCTATACTACCTTGTGTGAGCACCTTGCTCACCCTTCTAACAAAAAAAAAAAAAAGAAAAACCACAAAAACAAAGCATTAACATGATCTTATCCCCCATTTGTCTGGTTAAACAGAATAAAATCAGAAACAGAGTACTTAGGGACTTAAAAGATCCATTTGAAAATTTAAAGCAAAAACAGCTGATACTTAGCAGTACTTTCCAATTTAAGGGGACAGGGTAGGGGAAATCTTACCCAAACGGAAGATCAGAAGACAGAGATTCAGCTTTCCTCTTCCTGGTCAGCCATCTGTAAGGGGGGCTAAGATTCTAACTTGTCTGTCTAAAATATCTAATGAGTGGTTGCCAATAAATTATAAGCTTTAGCAAGAGTTAGACTTTTAAGCATTTATTAAGGAGAATAAGAATTTGGTGGAAAGAAAGAGAAAGGCCTAGATTCATCTATCTATTAAAGGGATAGCACATTTCTAGCTCCCTTCTCCACCCGATTCCTGAGGAAAGAGAGAGAGAGAACCAGCCTCGCACCCCTCTTCCTCCCATAAGCAAACATTACTTCCTGATGCCAAAGAAATGCTGAATGGCCTTTCCCTCAGAGGCCTTCTCCTCATGGTGGAGCTTTCCTACAGTAAGTCTCCAGCAGGTGGCATCATTCCAATTGTTACAATATTATATGTATTATATATATATGTGTATGTATAAGTATACACATATATAATATATATACATTATATGTATTATACATATGATCTATCTGTCTATATTTCTACCTAGCTCTCTATCCTTCCATCCATCCATCCATCTGTGTTGTTTAAAATGGGAGTACCTATCTCTATTTTTTAGGGGAATTATCTGGGGATTCTAATATAATGCTACTTATAAATTAGAGGCTATAGCATTAGTCTTTGGCATTAAGAACTTATTAAATCATATTAAATATTAGTAAAGAGAGAGCACATGGCTCTGAAAGGTCAGAAGCCCTACTTTACCTAGAATAGAGAATAGTGAGTGCAGGGAAGAGAAGAGAGTGAGGGGGAGAGAAAAGAGTGACCCCTTTCACCCCAAGGGTTTTTATCCTCTCTCAGGTAGAGGTGGGTCACTGCACATTGATCCAAGCTAATTAGCCAGTAACATGCAAGTTCATTGATTGGCATGACATGAGGGGTGGTTGCCTAGGTGAGTTAACTTTCTCAGGTATTCAGTAAGGTCAATTTACATTTCCTTTGCAATTCTCCTGACTGTGGGCTGGGCTTAATAGAGGTCAGGCAAGGCTCCCTCAAGTGGGGGGAGGAGCTATGGGACCCCCAAAACCCATTATTTTCTCACATATCCACCCATCCATCCATCCATCTATCTATCTATCTATCTATCTATCTATCTATCTATCTATCTATCTATTTACACATACACATATCTGTGCCTTATGGTAGGCATCTCTAGGTTTGGGGTGGGGGGAGGATAAAAAAACAATATTTACATGATATGTGTTGTTGTTGTTGTTTGTCCTTATTTCTCTAAGAGAACTATTATGTGTGACACTGGGCAAGTTACTTAATCCCAATTGCTTTAAACATCAGGGCCATCTCTAGGCATCCTGATATATATCTCACCACTGGACCCAGACAATTCTGGAGGAGAGAGTATGTTAATGACCTTGCACAGCCCTCCTGCACTTAAATTCAATTCAGTATACCATGACATCACCCTGATGTCATGGTCCTTTTTGGGAACAGAGGACAAACAACAACAATACTCAATTTGTTTTATAAGTTTAAAAGGAACAACAAGTTTTACATGGTATATTTGAAGTTTCATGTATAATCATCTTTTATTGCACAGTGGTATAGATATGCTTATTTTGTTCCATGAATTGAAAATAAAATAAATAAAAAATAAATACTTCTAAAATTCAAAGTATGCATTGTGGATTTTATTCTCCAGGAAAACCTATTTATCATCCTAGTATTGTGGTATGGTGTTTAGTGAATAAAACTCTAGACTTTGTCAAAAAGATCTAAGCTTTAATTATATTTCAGTTACTGAGTTAGTGAAGAAATAGCCTCTCTGAGCTCCAGTTACCTTATTTGTACCATGGGAATGATAACAGTGTCTACTTCACAGGATTATTCGGAGGGACAAATGAGATAATGTATACAAAATGTTGCACTCAACTTCAATAACTAATATAAATGTAATTTGTTATTATTATCCTCCTGGATTTTGATGACTATTTAAGCATATACAATATTTGCCAGTTTCTACCTACCAAAAAAGTCTTCATTCTCGTATCCAATGTTGTCTGAGAAGCAGCATGACATAGTGGATAGGACATAGAACTCCTAGTTAAAATAAACTCTGTTCTAAACCTAGCCCAGGTTCTAAATAGCTCTCTATCCCTGGGCCAGTAAATTAACCTCCCCATGCTTCAGTTTCATCATCTGTAAAATAGAGGAGTTTGACTCAATGGCATCTAAAACCCTTCAAGTGCTAAATCTATTATTCTGTCATTTATACTCAAATCAGAGAGATGACACAGAAACTTTTGAATATCTTCTCTCAATTCACAAGTCACCGTGTGTTGTACTTTGGGTTAAAGAATGAGCCAAAGGAAATGAAATGCAGATCCTTCAAGAATTGCAACAAATAAAGGACTTTATGGATCTAAGTTACAAAGAAAACATATGAAAGAGAAAAATTTAAGCTGAAATAGCATTCTGTTTTTCTCTTCATAAAGGAAGATAAAAGACAGATGCCAGAAGTAAATATGTTCTTCCCAGAGGAAAAAGAAGAAATAATAAAAGAAACCAGAATTATAGAACAGATGTTCAAGAAAGAGGAACTCTAAAAGAAAGAGGCAAAATTGAGGTTTAAATTTCATTCATGTCAGAAATGTGGAAGTTAGCAGAAATAAAAACAAGGAACACACAAATACACACACACACACACACACACACACACGATGTTCTATCCAGAAATTAAATCTGTTAAATTAAAAGGCTGCTACTTGTTTAACGCAGAAAAGATAAATGACTAGTATATACAGGAAATAATCACCTTTGTAATCTTAGTCTCAATAGAAAGACATTCTTGTTACCAACTACGCAAAGTGCCTTTAAAATTAAAATAAATGAAAATTATAGTGAAAAAATATAATTCTTGCGTGGAAATATTAAAAAAGGAAAACAAGAATCCTTTGATTTTATTATTTTTAATTTAGGAAGGTGTTTAGGAATTTGCCTCCATCAAGTAATAAATCTATAAAGTAATTAAAACAAAATTGAGTTATGCGCTTGATGTGCTGACTCAAGAAACAGTTAAGTATAAAAAATAGAGGAATTATACAGACCAGTGTCCTAAAGAATATTGCTTACCTCATGCATGAGTAACTTGGAAACAAGGAAATAATGGTGAAATATGGTTAGCTCTATTTTAAAATTATTACTATGGTAAGGATTTGAATACTTGAAAACAAAATCCTGAAAATCAAAGCAACTTGGAAACATCAGAGACACTTCTAGCCACATCTTTTGTGCCTTTTTCCCCCTTCATAAATACATGTAGGATTTGAAAGAAAAAAAAACTTTGTGAAATTGTGCATTATGGCTATACAAATATATCAAAACAATCTCTCTGCCCCAGCATAGCCTTGTTCTTGAACTGAGGAGGTAAAGAGAGATGGGAAAGCTTGTTTCATCAGTAATACATACACAGATTGTCCATGTGGCTACCATAGTCATTAAAAACCTTGGAACTTCCTGAGGAATAGGATTAATCGAGTGCTGATACTGCTAAAGAAAAAGACAAGACTTAAAAGATAAATAGTCTGGGGTATTGGCAAGAATCTTGATTTCTAAGGGAAAGGAATTCAGATTGCATGCCTTTTTATTCATGTTAGATAAACTGACAGACAGACAGATAGCCATGTAAAAATTAATTATTATATCTATATCTAATTTGAAAAATATGTAATTGTACATATGAAAAATTATAGGTTTAGGAAAATTATAATTGGGCTGTAAGTCCCATCACAGTCACCATTCAAATGTGAAAATATTTTAAATGACTTGCTGGCCTTATTTGGGGGGGACTAATTTGGCTGGAGGACTTTTGAGTAACTGGCTATCTGACTGCTATTAATTTAATATGGGCCATTTATAAAGTTCCACCACACTGCTCCACTCCCAAAATTGATAAGCAAAAGATTAAGAAGCCTCTTAACTAAATAATCAAAGCAGAGTTTATTTATGAGATACTATTTAAAATTAAGAATACAGGGAAATAAAATGTACAACTTGACTGTGTTCGGGCATCTCTTCCAATCTTTTGTGTCTGGAACTTTTTTAATACAATAAGGGCCATAGCAGCCTCTTGACTTAGGGTATGTTCCACTTTCCCTGCTCAGCTACTTTCTAACTCCATGCCCCTTTCACTTTGTAAATCCCCCTCCTTCTAACTTTCCTTTCCTTACTGCCACTGCTGAACCCCTGTGTTTGTCTCTCACCAACCTCTCCTTCCATTCTCCTAGTGCTCCAGTGTCCTTCTGTTCTCTTAATCTTCACATTCTCCAACCCATACCCTGTGCTGACCTCTTCTGTGCTCTCTGCTGCCTCCTGTTCTGTCTGTCTGTCTGCTCTGTCAGTCTGCCCTCTGTCGCCTTTGCTGCCCCAGTCCTTCTCTGTTCTAATCTTGTCAGCCCCTCTCTGTTCTTCTAATCTTGTCAGTCCCCTTTTTTAATCTTGTCCTTCAGTCTTCCTTTTCTCTGTTCCTGTTCCTTCTTGTCTGCCGGCCCCCCCTTTATTGTCTAACTCCCAGGTTTATATATATCTTTCTTCTCTCCACTCAAACTAATCCGCCAGCCAGGGCTGTGGCTGGGGGGCAGGGACGCTCAGGCGTCTTGTACATACCACACCCAGGGCTCCAGGGACCCATGCCCCCTGCTGTGAACCCAGGGACCTCTGGACAGGCTATGCCAGAGGCCGGCCTAGACAAGCCCAGATCTCTGGGATAGATCCGCTCAGGGGGGAGGGAGCTGGGCGCTATTTCCCTCCAGCTATCTGACCTGGCATCTCATACAGCCCACAGGGCTTTTTTTTTGCTCAGCTGAAGCTGAGGGGGAGGGGCACCAGCTCCTCCCACATAGAAAAGACTCTGAGGGCCTAAGGCTTTTTAATCTCAGCCCAAAGGTAGGGTCCCCAAATCAAAATAAATTTCCACAGCCAGATAGATAGATAGATAGATAGATAGATAGATAGATAGATAGATAGATAGATAGATAGACATCCATGCATATATACATATACATGCATGTGTGCATACATACAAACATACATACATAATACTCCAGATGAAGTAATAATAAGTGATACTGCACTATGTCATATTGTGGAAGAAACTTCCTACCATGTAATATATTTAATTTCCTTAAATATCAAGCATAATTTGCCTAATTCTTATTGACTTCATCATTGATTATATAATTTTCCATTTTTCCATCTGTATTACTTACTCCACCATATTTTGTTCTTTAACAAACAAACCAAAAACCCCACAAACTTTTGTTACCTTTTTATATTCCCTCCTGCCATACTCAGTCTCTATCCTCTCCCCCTCCTCTGACACTCACCATCCATCCCATTCAAATTTCATTGTTAATGTTCTTTGTACGTGGCAGCTAGGTGGCGCAGTGGGTAAAGCACCAGCCCTGGATTCAGGAGTACCTGAGTTCAAATCCGGCCTCAGACATTTGACACTTACTAGCTGTGTGACCCTGGGCAAGTCACTTAACCCCCATTGCCCTGCAAAAAAATCCAACAAAAAACCAAAACAAACAAACAAAAAAGAGTTCTTTGTATAGGATTCCAAAATTTTAAGAAAAATATTATTTTATTAAATCAAATCTATTTATTCATTTATTAACTGATATGCATCTTTTGACATTTGTAGGCATGCATTTTTAAAAGGGAGAATCTTGTTTTAGAATTGCCTTTTCTTTATGAATACTATTAAGTAATATAAAATAAAATTTCATCAAGTATATAATACTTGGTAGCTGTTATAAACTGATGGGGAGAGTTGAAATGAAAGGGAAAACAAATCAGCACACACAGAAACCAGGAACATTATCAAGTTATTAGAAAACCAATTCAATCAATAATGGAGAATATATAGAAAAGGTAAATTCCAACAGTAGGAAAAAGGACAGAATATAGAAGGAATAATATGAATTGAAGAATGGAAAGGATCTAAATAGAGGAAAGAGGCAGGGAAAGAGAGGTATAAAAGTAATAGATTAAGATGAAGAGGAACAAAATGAAGATTCTACCAAATATAAGTTGCATTATTCCATTTAAGGCTGTGTTTTTATGGAACAGTTTAATTAGGAAAGATGAAGAAGTGTTTTTATATAGAGGAAAGATTAAATAACTTATCAAAAACATATTTGCCTCTGTTAAAGAGGACTATTTTGATGGTTAATAGTACCTATCATGAACAATCAGGTTTCAGATAGGACTTGAACGGTTTTTGATAAAAAATAATCAGTGGCCATACATGTATAAAATGTCTTTGTTAATAATTAAAATGATGCCTTGTTTATATGGGAATAGTTTAATGTTACAAACATGATGATAAAAATATTTAAAGTATATTATTCAAGTTTAATGAAATGTAGTTTCAAGGACATCAAAGATATGGGCAATGATATTGAAGCCTTCAGAGCTGAAAGCCTCAATGGGTACCTTATATCTACATATACATGTTGTATAATTAGAGAGGGTAAAACTAAACAGAATTATAAATCCTATAAATATTTGGGTACTAAGGTATGATTTTTAAAATATCAATTTAATGGGTTGAATGTAAGTATTTATGACTTTTAAGACAAAAGTGAGTTACTGAGAATCAGGGTGCTCTCATTTATGTCACTGAAGGATAAGAATCTAAAGAGGACTTATGTATGTATCAGAACCTGGGGAGAAGAATGGAAGACATGGTAGAGGTGCTGAAATGTTATTCTCAAAAAGCATCAATTATTTACCATATGCTAAACACTGTACTAAGTACTGGGGATAGGATATAAGCAGTAAGAAATAGAGTCTTGGGGGGCAGCTAGATGGCACAGTGTATAAAGCACCAGCCCTGGATTCAGGAAGACTTGAGTTCAAATCCAGCCTCAGACACTTGACACTTACTAGCTGTGCAACCCCGGGCAAGTCACTTCACCCCCATTGACCCACCAAAAAGAAAGAAAGAAAGAAATAGAATCTCTGTACCCGAGGAGCTCACATTCTAATGAGGAAAGACAACATTATGCTAAAAAGCAGAGGAGGTTGAAGTACAGATGAGAAGAGGGAAAGTTATCAAGAGAGAATGATAGAGAAAGTTTGGAGAGTCAGTAGTTATGCTGGTAATGGAATGAAGATATGGCTGGCGTAGGCATTTCTCCTAAAAATGGTGATTGTGAGAGGAATCAGCCAAACAGAGGAAGGGACCTTTAGGGCAGAGAGAACTTCCATTGTGAGAATTCTAGAGATAAAGTGGTTTTCTAGAGTGAGGAAATGAAAACTATTTTGGGGGTGGGTGTTGGGGAAGGAAGTGCTACCATTTCAAGAATTTTGTGCTTAGACAATTGTTGGTAGCTGTTGGTCAGTGTTGTTATTCCTCACTATGAGGAAAGTGGGCTTCTTCTCCACAGTGATGTTTTCTGTCAGTGATGGCTGTAGGGGCTAATCTGGAAGCATTCTAATGGTTTGGGTTATGTTGCTTTTCCTAAGGCTTTTGGGTGCAAGATCCTAGACTTTCTCTATGTGGGTTTAAGAGGATTCAGTGTTCAAAGTGGTGGTGTTGATGGTAGTTTGTAAATATTGAAACAAGAATAATTAGTGTAATCTTCTGATCCTGAACTACAAAACTTATCCAAAGACAGGCAGATTCTAATGTAGCTATAAAATTTAGAACTGGTCAGCCGATAGAAGGCTTGAACTAAGTGATTCTTCATAGATGAAGAAAAAATTTATTTCCTTAGCCAAGAGCTCCAAATGGATGAGTAACCACAAATTATCTTTAGCATCACCTCTCCAGTTCTACAGGTGAGTACTTGTTATTTTCTTCTGTCTTCTTTACCTTGATAAGGAAAAGAAGGGACTTTATAGTTTCTTTGATATTCTGATGAGCTATCTTAAAGAAGTCAACTTGAGTTTTGCTGCTTTAAGATGCATTTTGACTGAACAGCTCAACATCTAGATTATTACATATAGCAAAAGACAAAAACAGATTAATAAGCTTTGCAATTCTACAGCTTTAATTTAATATGTTATTTTCCCCAAATTACACATAAATTTTAAAATATTTTTTTTTAATTTTGAATTTCAAATTCTGTCCCTCCACCTCCCTTCCTATTTATTGAGAAGGCAAGGAATTTTACATAGATTAGTCACATGCAGTGATGCAAAACATATTTCCATGAGCAATCATGCTGTTAATAAAAAGGCAAAAAAAAAATGTCCCCAGAAAAATAAAGAAAAAGTATGCTTCAATCTGCATTCAGACCTTACTGAATATCTTATAATTTCTTTTTCCTGTTTACCTTTTTATCTTTCTCTTGAGTCATATTTGAAATTCAAATTTTCTATTCAAATATAGTCTTTTCATTAGGAATGCTTGGAAGTCTTTTATTTTATTGAGTACTCATTATTTCCCCTGAAGGATTATATTCAGTTTTGCTGAGCATGTGATTCTTAGTTGTTGTCCTACTTCCTTTGACTTCTACAATTGCAAGCCCTTCTATTATTTACTGTAGACTTCTAAATGTTGAGTTTACCCTGACTGTGGTTCCACAGTATTTGAATTCTTTCTTTCTTTTTGGGCTGCATAAATTATTTTCTCCTTGAACTGTGTTAAGGGGCTAAAATTCTAGCTAAACTGTCTAAAATATCTAATGAGTGGTCGCCAATAAATTATAAGCTTTAGCAAGAGTTAGACTTTTAAGCATTTATTAAGGAGAATAGGAATTTGGTAAAGAGAGGAAGGCCTAGATTTCTATCTATTAAAGGGAGAGCACATATTTAGCTCCCTTCTCCACCAGAGTCCAGAGGAAAGAGCCCCCGAGTCAGCGCCAGTCTCTTCCTTCCTCCTCCCACTAGTCCGCGTCACTTCCTCCTGCCAAAGAAAAGACTCTTGGTCTTGCCCTCAAAGACCTTCGCTTCATGGGCAGAACTCTTCTACGGTAAGTATCCAGCAGGTGGCGTCATTCCAATCGTTACAGTCCCCCCGTTGTTCCTCAAGAAACAAAATGTTTCCTTGACGGAACAGTAAAAACAATATAATAACTATTGCTAACTAATAATATGTGAACAACAATATAGAAAAGGAAGAGAGGAAAGTTTTGTCCAGAGGGGCGATTTTTTTTTTTGTCCTCATGAACCGACGCTTTGTCATTAGTCTTGCAAAGGGAGGGCCTCTGCAGAGAATACATGTTACAGATGGTGTATATTATAACAGAAAGAGAAAAAAAACAACAAAAACAACAAATCAAAACTGTTCATTTAAAGTCTCTGAAAGTCTTTTCTCAGATGTCCTCTAGGTGTAGTCGTGGAATGGAAGTCTTTTCAGGGGTTGATGTGTGGATGCTGGTAATCAGCCAGGAAAATTTCCTACAAAATTGAGCTTAACACAACTTTAAAATAGCTTTGTCAATAATCAAATCAAACAATGAAAGTTCTCAAAAACATGTCTAAGGGAATTCAGAATCTTAGTTGTTACACATGAAACATATAATAAAACAAAAATTGAACCATTCTTTAAAATTATAATATTACTATAGTCCCCCCTTATGGAGAGTAATTGAGAAGACAATTGCTATGATATTAATTTTTAAAAATAATTTTTATCTTTGTTTCATCACTTTTTGCATCATCTGCCTAATTATCCTCATGCCATTATGAGAAATTAAAAAATCTAATATAATTAGTAACAGATGTCAAGGCCAAATTCAACACTGTTATTTATCATGACATCTGAGATAATTATGGGGGTTACCATAAAAGAACAGAGAAATGATGGGATATGAGCATTCCCACACTTGAGCAATATGTACTGCCCATACAGTATGCCAGGCTTAAAATAGGTGGATGGAATATATGTCCATGCCACCGAACATATTAGAAGAAACTGAGTCAGACTTAATCAGATGCATGGGATTGAGATGTCCATGGCATCAGGCATATAGGAGGGAGCATAGAAGTCAGGTGTAGAAGTGAGATGGGTGGGATGAATACTTCCAGCCATCTGTACAATATTGTGGGGAAAAATAAAATAAAATATTAAACCAAGAGAATCCAACCTCAACATTAGTCAAAAGCCATTCCCTCGGCCATACCTTGACTTCATGCATGTCTCCTCTCATATGACAGTTCAGTGTCTGCTCTTGCATGTATTCCTCTTGTGATTGGATGGCATCTTGGCCAACTGGCATCTGATAACTCAGAATAAAGGCAATTAGTGTCTTAAATGATAAGTTCCCATAATCCAAGTCTCATATGGATTTAAAAATTGAGGATAATAAATGATTGCAAAAAATGTGAATACATCTTGACTTGACACATCTTGACTTGACTTGACACAATATATATTTATGCAACAATTTCAAATAATACCCCTTTTTTTTACTTAGTATACAATCACTTTTGTGAAAAATCAGAACATATTTAAATATAAGTTAAAGCACAACAGAATCTCAAAGAAAACTTTTTTTTTGAAAAAAGAAAACTTTTACAAATGTTCCCCTCTTTTTTTTTTTTTTTTGCAATATGCTTATCAAAAATAATACTTCTAGAATCAATTTACACTTGCCATGGCAACCAATTTGCCAGGGAAATACTTTAAAGAATTTGATCAAATAATCAGTTGAGAAAAACAAAAACAAACATCTCAGAATATGGGAGCACAATACTCCTAGAATTAACATTGTATTATGAAATTAAAACCATCTTTCAAAATTCGATAGATGAATGAATAGAAGAAAATACATGTGGAATAATAAAAGACAATGAAATTCAAACTAGGGAAATCTAAATGAATATGAACTTAATATTAATAAGAGTATTATAAAATATAAACTTGATCACATGACTATAAAAAGCTTTTACAAATATTCTCCTTGTTTTACAAACTAAGTATAAGACACAATCTCAAAAGCCTGAAAATCTCTATGAAAATAAACCCATACCATTAATTCCAAAATGTATATGTAATAGCATAGAAATCCTATGTAACCTCTGAAGTGACATTAATAATCTGAGTGAATTCAGAACACTCTTGATCCCGATATCTAAAATCCCCAACACTCATATCATACCTTGCTGCTTACTTCTACATTTCTCTAAAATATATACCCTTCCATGGCAAAAGAAGCAGAGTCTTGAACTATGTTGATGGTTGTCATTCTTATTCAGCTTAAGTTTTTCTTCTTTAACCCCTCTATATTGTCTGTCAGCCTTTTCACCATACAAATGCTTTATAAGAATACTAATTAAAGACAAAAGCAGGTTAGCAAAATTATGAACAAAACAGGCATATGTGGAATTTAAAGGGTTTTCTAAGGTTGCCTCAGAAGCACAGCCTTGCTGGGAAAGGGCTGAGCCTGAAGCTGCAAATGTAGTTAGAGAAAGTTGAGCATGCGCATCAGATCTCTGGACTTCCCAGGCAGGGGAAGCAATGGGCTTGGCCATGGGAGGAGTAGAGGGTGGGGTCTGGGGAGGAGGGGAGGGACCAGTGCAATTTGAATCAGACTTGATTTTGAACTCAGGCCTGGATTCCTCTTCCCCCACTTTGCCTCCAGGTGCTAGGGGATTAAAAGCTTCTAGAGGGTGGGTCATTGCCTCCAGGCATGCAAAATTAGAGCAACAATTAGTGTTAGAACTGGGAAAAGCTGCAGGAATCTCTTCGGGTTTCTCTGAAAAAGCATGGTTGGGAGAGGGAGAGATATTTCCTTGTGTGAGTAAGTTGCTGGCTCTTTTAACAAAAATAAAAAGAAAAATAGAAAATCCACAAAAACAAGCATTAACATGATCTTATCTCCCATTTGTCTGGTTAAACAGACTAAAATCAAAAATAGGATAATTAGGGAGTTTAAAAGGTCCATTCGAAAAAATTTAAAGGAAAACACAGCCAGTACACCAGTACTTAGCAGTTAAAGGGAGAGGGAGGGGAAATTTCTTACCCAACCAGAAGATCAGAAGAAGACTGAGGTTTAGCTTTCCTCTTCGTGGTCAGCCATCTGTTAAGGGCTAAAATTCTAGCTAAACTGTCTAAAATATCTAATGAGTGGTTGCCAATAAATTATAAGCTTTAGCAAGAGTTAGACTTTTAAGCATTTATTAAGGAGAATAAGAATTTGGTAAAGAGAGAGAGAAAGGCCTAGATTTCTATCTATTAAACGGAGAACACACATTTAGCTCCCTTCTCCACCAGAGTCCAGAGGAAAGAGCCCCCGAGTCAACGCCAGTCTCTTCCTTCCTCCTCCCACTAGTCTGCGTCACTTCCTCCCGCCAAAGAAAAGACTCCTGGTCTTGCCCTCAAAGACCTTCGCTTCATGGGCAGAACTCTTCTACAGTAAGTATCCAGCAGGTGGCGTCATTCCAATTGTTACAACTGAGAACTATGGAATTCAGCTATGGTATGTCTAGGGGTTTGCATTTTGGTATTTATATCAGGAGGTGACTGGTGGATGAATTCAACTTCTATTTTACCTTCTGCTTCTAGATTATTAGGTCAGGTTTCCTTGATAATCTCTTGAAATATTATGTCTAGGCTCTTTTCTTTTTTTGATCATGATATTAAGGCAATATAATATTTCTTGAATAATCTTCCCTTGATAATTTTCCAGGTCAGTCATTTTTTCTAATAAAATATTTCACATTTTATTCTATTTTTCCATTATTTTGATTTCAGTTGATGGTTTCTTGATTTTCATAAAGTCATTAGTTTCTACTTGCTCAGGTTCAAATATTTAAGGAATTATTTTCTTCAGTGAGCTTTTATATCTCCTTTTCCATTAGACATTGTTAAGGAATTCTTTAATTCAGTGGATTTTTATTCCTTTTTTCCTTTTGTGCTTTTCAAGGCATTCTTGTCTTTATTAGGTTTATGTGACTCTTTTACCATTTGGCCTATTTTTTTAAGGTGGTGTTTTCTTCACTATGTTTTATGTCTTCTTAATCAAGCTTTTGACTCATTTTCATGATTTTCTTGCATCACTTTCATTACTTTTCCGAATATTTCTTTCACTTCTCTTGATTTTTAAAATCATATTTGAGCTCTTCCATGACCTGGAACAAAATTACATTTTCTTTGGTGTTTTAGATGTAAAAGTTTTATCTTATTTGTGCTATTTTTAGTTTTTTTAATCTTCTCTGGCACCATAGCAACTTTTGTAGTGCAGGTTTTTGGGGCTGTTTGCTCATTTTTCTGCCTATTTCTTTCTTTTTTTATTTAATACAAGTATTTTATTATTTTCCAATTACATATAAAGATAGTTTTCAACATTTGTTTTCATAGGATTTTTAGTTCCACCTTTTCCTTCCTCCCTCCCTTCCCTCTCTCCTCCCCAAAATGAAAAAAAAAAACAATCTGATATAGGTTATTTATGTACAATTTCTATTTCTTGACTTTTACCTTTATGCCAAAGTAGGAATCTGCTTCTGCAGTGTGGGTGCCACTGCTCCAACACTGCAAATTTTGTGTAGCTGTTTTCAGAAGCAATTCTGAGGACACGTTTTTAGTTCCTTCCAAGCATGTATTTCTAGGAGAGGTATGTTTACTACTCTCCGGTTTTGTTCTATGGTCTGTGAGTGACCACAAGCATGCTTTTTAACTCTGAGCCTGTTCTTTTGTGACCACAAATTGTGGTTTGTTAGTACTCCTCCTCACCCTAGGATGGAGGCCCAGGATTGTGAAGTGGATCTGAGCATGGGCAACATGATAGAGTCCTTTAACTGGTACCAGTAATGGGACCCCTGTAATCTCCTTCTGAATGGTCACTGAACTGCCTTCCCTCCTCTGTGTTTAGAGGTTTAGAAATCATCCCTTCTGTCACTGATTCAGTTACCCTCAAGGCTTACTACTGGGTTGTTGGTGTATGCCCTGCACTGGACTGAGCTCCACTATTACATTGGAGCAGCAAACCTTTCTTGCTTACCTTCTAAGTTGTATTGCACTGGAAATTTTTTCACTCCATCCTTTTGTGTTTTCTGTCTCACTAGAACTTGTCTTGAGGGATTATTAAATGGCATTTTGAGTGGTTTTAGGGAGAGGTCATGTCAGTTCCTGCCTTTTCTCCTCTATCTTTCTCTGCCCACTGAAATTATCTAGCTTAAAGAAACTTTCATTCCTCACAAAAGCTTATACTTGTCAGGATCATCATGCCAAAACAGCCCTTTTTTTCATCTCTCTTTACTATTAGTCAACTCCATGTTTTCCAGAGCTAAGGGCCTGCAAGCAAGCCATGCCCTGAACTTGGCATGATAACAATCCTTTGTACTCACTCTCTGGATGAACTCTCTTGCAACTAAATAACAACATTTATGGTTCCTGAGCTCCAACAAGCACCAACAGACCCTGGCATGAATCCCCATCTATTCATATTTGAATAATAGAAAAAAAAACAAGCCATGGGGAATTGCAGTAGTCAATGCTTTTATCTTTCAGCACTTTATCTAATACATACATTAGAATACTTTGTCACACATTACTGTTTGTAAAACATATTTAACACATACTCTTTATTTCCTTTTTGTGTGATCATTTTCTGTCTCTTCAAATGGTAAGCTTTTGTAATGAAAGGGATGATATCTTCTTGTATCCCTGGAGTTATGTTTATAATAGTGCTTAATTAATATTGATGATGATCTAGGTATATCTAATTGATTAAGTAAGAATTTCCTGATCCTAATTAGCTCTATATTTCTGATTTTGGTAGAACACAGTTTAGTGTAATTTTAAGTAATGACTTAAAAAAAGACTTCCCCCAGGGGAACATAGTAGCATCTTTTTCAGTACAGAGGCTAAAAGTTTTATACCACTGAGGATATAATTCATCTCCTCTATCTATACACTATGGTTTTTTTTGCATTAACTTCTTTAAAGAGTTGTAAAATACCATGGAGGCCAAAGAAAAGTTCAAAAATGGCTCAACATTCCTGGGAATATAGCATTGAAAAGGTTCATTTTGTTAAAAAAAAAAAAGCATTTTTATTTTAAAAAATAATAATGGGGGGTCAGAGCCAAGATGGCAGAGGAAAGGCAGTGACTTGCCTGCAATCTCCCCAAGACCCCTCCATATACTCCTAAATAATGCCATATTCATGGAGCAGCACACCCCACAAAAAGACAGGGTGATATAATTTTCAAGTCAAATACAACTTAGAAGATTGGCAGGAAAGTTCTGTTTTACCAGGAGAGAGTGGAGTGCAACCCAGCACAGGCCATCCCTGCACAGACTCATACACAGCACAGACCAATCCACAGCCACAGTAAATGAGGAGTAGACCTCAGGAGCCTCTGAATCATCAGCAGCAACTGCTTATGGAAACTCAGCCCACAGATGGTAAGGGTGTGAAACAATTGGCAAGAAGAAGATTACAGGGATCTCTTTGCTAGGATTCTGTCATTTTGCCCATACTCAAATCCAGGTCACAATCTTGGGAGGCCATTCCAGGAAGGGGAGGAGCACAAGCATTCAAGAGGTTGCAGCACCAGTGGAGCAGGGCTCTGTTCATAGTTCCAAGGCAGAATAGCAGGCTTGTAGACCAGACCACAGGCCAAGAGAGTGGTAAACATACCTCTCCTTAAATTATATCACCTTGGAAGAACTGAAAACTTACAAATACCTAGAAGTATCTCTAAAAACAACTACTCAAACTCCCTGAAGCTTAGGACAGTTCATCCTCCCACCCTGGAAGGAGTGCCCACTTTAACAAAGAGTGGAAATTCAAGGAATAGGCTGGGAAAAGGAGAAAACAGAAAAAAAAATGCTGACCTTAGAACGTTTCTATTGTGACAACGAACATCAAAATACAACCTCAGAAGAATATAAGAAAGTCAAAGCTCCTACATCCAAAGCTTCCAAGAAAAATATGAATTGCTCTCAGGCAATAGAAACATTCCAAAACAACTTTGAAAGAAAAGTAAGACAGGTAGAGGAATAAATGGAAAGAGAAATGAAAATGACACAAGAAAATCATGGAATAAAGGTCAACAGCTTGGTAAAGGAGACACAAAATAATGCTGAAGAAAATAACACCTCAAAAAACAAAATAGGCCAAATGGTAAAAAGAAGTACAAAAAGCCAATGAGGGAAAGAATGCCTTGAAAAGCCACATTAGCCAATGGAAAATGTATTTTAAAAAGCTGTCCTGAAGAAAATAACTCCTTTAAATTAGGATTGAGCAAATGGAAGCTAATGACTTTATGAGAAATGAAGAAACAATAAAGCAAAAACAAAAGAATGAAAAAATAGAAGGCAATGTGAAATATTTCATTGGAAAAATGACTGAATTTGAAAATAGGTCCAAGAGAGATAATTTGAAAATTATTGTACTACCTGAAATCCATGATCAAAAAAGAGTCTAGACATCATCTTCAAGAAATTATCAGGGAAATTTCCTTGATGTTCTAGAAGCAGAAGGTAAAATATAAATTTAAAGGATCCACCAATCACCTCCTGAAAGAGATTCCAAAAGGAAACTCACAGGAATATTATAGCAAACTTACTGAGCTCTCAGGTCAAGGAGACAATATCGCAAGCATCCAGAAAGAAACAATTCAAGCATTGTTGAGCCACAGTCAGGATAATGCAACATTTAGCACTTTCTACGTTAAAGGATCAGAGGGATTGGAATATAATATTCTCAATTACAAAGGAATTAGGATTGCATCCATGAATCACCTACTCAGCAAAATTGATTATAATCCTTCAGGGAAAAATGGGAATTCAGATGAAAGAGAGGACAGTGAGGTATTTCTCAATGAAAAGACCTGAGCTGAAGAAAACTTGACTATTAAACTACATGACCGTAAAGAAGCATAAAATGATAAACAGGAAAAGAAGCCATAAGAGGAATTAAAAAGGTTAAACTATTTACATTCATACATGGGAAAATGAAACTTGTAACTTATATGAACTTCCTCATTATTGGAATACTAGATAGAGTACATTTAGACAGAGGGTACAGGTGTGGAGCAGAATATGAAGGGTTGCTATCTTTAAAAATACAAAATTAAGAGATGAGAGGAATGCATTAGGAGAAAGAAAAATGGAGAGGCAGAATAGAGTAAAGTATTTCACATAAAAGAAGTAAGAAAAAGCTTATGCAGTGGAGAGGAAAGATGGGGGAGGCTCTAGGGGGTGAGTGAACCTTACTCTCATCAGAATTGGCTCAAAGAGTGAATAACATACACACTCAATTGGGTATAGTATTCTATTTTACCTTATAGGAAAGTAGGAGGGGAAGAGGATGAGGGTGGAGGTGATAAAAGAAAGGGCTGATTGGGGGAGTCAGAAGTCAGCAACACAAAAGCTTTGAGGAGGGAAAGGGTGAAAGGAGATAGTAAATGACATGGGGAGGGAGTAGGATGGAAGGAAATTGAGTTAGCAATGTAACCTTGAAATAATCGGTAGGATACTCTCAGAAAAATTTTGTAAGACTTACATGAGGTGTTCCAAAGTGAGATGTACTATATACAAAGTAACAGCAATAATATAAGGAGATCAGCTGTGAATTACTTGACTATTTTAGCAATGCAGTGATCCAAGGACAACTCTTAAGGACTTATAAAAATGTGATCCATCTCCAGAGAAAGAATTGATGTTTTCTGAATACACATTGAAACATTAAAAAAATAAAAATAATAATGATGATTATGATGATGATGATATTAAGAAGAGGTGGCAGCTAAGTGGAGCATGGATAAAGCACCAGGCTTGTATTCAGGAAGACCTGAGTTCAAATCTGGCCTCAGACACTTGACACTTATTGGCTGTGTGACCCTGGGAAAGTCACTTAATCCCCATGGCCCTGGAAAGAAAAGAAGAAGAAGAAGAAGAAGAAGAAGAAGAAGAAGAAGAAGAAGAAGAAGAAGAAGAAGAAGAAGAAGAAGCAAGAGGGAAGACAAGAACCAAGAATTTGTTTGAGTTCTCCCTAGTTTCCCTTAGAAACAATGTTAAATCAAGCCTCTAAATGAATTTTGGAGCTATAGAACCTACAAAAGATGGGTGAAACCATCCTCTACCTTCAGATAATTTAGAAGAACTTCAGGAAAGGACTGGCTCTCTTGGTTAAAGGAAGAGCACAGCTCAGTGCAAATGGTATCCTGGCAAACCAGTGGAATGTTCTTAGCCACAGCAGAAATTAGCAACTGAGGTGCCTAACTCCTGGCTCAACAAGCTGGTGGCACAGCAGGTCACCTGTTCAACAGTTGCTACTAAGCCTAAACAACCTAGCACAGTGAGCTAGGTATGAGCAACTGAAGCCCTGGAGCAGAAACCCAGTGAACAGGCCCCTACCCCCTAGCACATGAAGATTTGGACAGTGACCGGGACCCCAGAAGCAAACTTCAATGTAAAAATCACAAAATAGGCTAAAAATGAGCAAAAAAAAAAAGGCCAGAACATAGAAAGTTCCCTTGGCAGAGGCCAAGCCTTATGAAGAGGGAAAAGGTGAAAGGAAGGATAAAAGTAAAAAAACAAGAGCAAAAATAGGATGGAGGGAAATACATGGTTATTAAAATTGTGAACGTGAATGGGATAAACTTTCCAATGAAATGTAAGCAGATAGCAGAATGGATTAAAAATCAGAATACTACCATATGTTGTTTTTAAAAAAAACATATTTGAAGTAGAGAGATACACATAGAGTAAACCTAAAAGGCTGGAGCAGAATATATTATGCCTAAACTGAAACGGTAGTAGCAAACCCAATCTCAGAGAAAACAAAAGCAAATTTGACCTAATTAAAAGAGATAAGGAAAGAAACCGTATCTTGCTAAAAATACCATCCATGATGAGGTAATATAAACATTCAACATATGCAGTAAGTGGCATAGCATTTAATTTCTTAGAGGAGAAGTTCATTCAGTTACAGGAAGAAATGGATAACGAACTATACTAGTGGGGGACATCATTTCCCCCTCTCAGAACTAGATCAATTTAACTGCAACATAAACAAAACAGAAGTTAAGGAGGTGAATAGAATTTTTAGAAACATTAGATTTGATAGACTTCTGGAGAAAAGTGAATAGGGTTAGAAAAGAATATACATTATTCTCAGCAGTACAAGTTATTAAACAAAAATTGACCATTATATTAGGCTACAGAAACCTCACTATTGAATGCAGAAAGGCGAAAAATAGTAAATGCACCTTTTTCAGATCATAATACAATAAAATACTTCTAGTGAAGGGCCATGAAAAATAGAAGAAAATTATTCAAAAACTTAATAATATCCTAAAGAATGAATCACTCAAATAACATCATAAAACAATTATTAATTTCATTAAAGAGAATGAAAATAATGTGACAACATACCAAAACTAATGGCACGCAGCCAAAGCAGTTCTTAGAGGAAATTGTATGTCTCTAAATCTTTACATAAACAAAATTGAGAAAGAGCAGATCAATTAATTAGGCATGCAACAATAGCTAGGAAAAAAAAACAAATTAAAAATCCCAGATTAAATACCAAATTAGAAACTCTAAAAAACAAAGGAAAGATTAGTAAAACTGAAAGTATAAAAATTGTAGAATTTGTAAATAAAACAAGAGCTGTTTTTATGAAAAAAAAATACAATGAATAAACCTTTGGTTAATTTGATTAATACAAGAAAGAAGAAAATATATTACCAGTATCAAAAAGAAAAGTTCGGATTATCCCCAGTGAAAGGAAATTAAATAACAATTAGGAGCTGTTTTGCCCAACCTGTATGCCAATAAATCTGTCAATCTAAGTAACTTGAGTAACTATTTACTATCTATCTATCTATCTATCTATCTATCTATCTATCTATCTATCTATCTATCTATCTATCTATCCATATTGCCCAGATTAACAGAAGAGGAAATACAATACTTACGCAAATGCATTTTAGGAAAAAAAAATGAAGAAGTTTTCAATGAAACTCCCTAAGAAAAACTCTCTAGGGCTAAATTGATCTACAAGTGAATTGTACCAAATATTTAAAGATTAATTAATTCTGTTATTATTTTTTTTGTTTTTTTTTTTGTTTTTTGTTTTTGTTTTTTTGCGGGGCAATGGGGGTTAAGTGACTTGCCCAGGGTCACACAGCTAGTAAGTGTCAAGTGTCTGAGGCCGGATTTGAACTCAGGTACTCCTGATCCAGGGCTGGTGCTCTATCCACTGCACCACCTAGCTGCCCCCCAAGACTAATTAATTCTAATAATATGTAAACCATTTGGAAAAAATAGGTAAAGAATGAATACTACCAAATTTCTTTTGTGACACAAATATGGTCCTGATACCTAAACCAATTTCCCTAATGACTATTGATGCAAATTATAATACAACTATTACAAAGAGATTACTGAAATTTGTCACCAGATAATATACCATGATTAAATGTATTTGTATCAGGAATACAGAGTTGGTTCAATATTAGGAAAACTATCAATGCAATTGACCACCATCAATAACAAACTAAGATATGATCACTAATAGATTCAGAAAAATCTTTTTACAAAATGCAGCCACCCTTTCCCTCTAAAAAACACTAGAGACATAAGAATAAATTGAGTTGTCCTTAATATGATGAGCACTATCTATCTAAAATGATCAATGCATATGATATGTAGTGGACAAGCTAGAAGCATTCCCAATAAGATTTGGGGTGAAGGAAGGATGCCCATTGCACCACTATTATTCAATATTGTACTAGAAATGTTAGCTTTAGCAAGAAGAGAAGAAAATGAAATTGAAGGAATTATAAGAGGCAAGGAAAAAACGAAACTGTAACTCTGCAGATGATATGAAGGTATACTTAAAGAATACTAAAGAATCAACTAAAAACAAACTACTTGAAATAATTAACACTTTTAACAAGGTTGCAGGATATAAAATAACCATATAAATCATCAGTATTTCAATATATTAAACATAATATCCAGTAACAAGAGATTGAAAGAAAATTTCAATTAAAAATAACTGTAGACAATATAAAATATTTGGGTGTCTATCTTCCAAGACAACTGAAGAGCTATATGAAAATGATTATAAAACAATTGTTGCACAAATAAATAATTTAAAAAATTAATTCCTCAATTCATAGTCTGAGCTAATATAACAAAAAGGGCAATTCTCCTTAAATTAATTTAAGTATTCATTGCTATACCAAAACGAACTACCAAAAATGTTTATGGATGTAGAAAAATTTATAACAAAATTTTATCTGGAAGGAATAATGGTGCAAGAATATCAAGGAATTAATTTTTAAAATGCAAGGGAAGAGCAGCTAGGTGGCACAGTGGATAAAGCAACCAGCCCTGGATTCAGAAGGACCTGAGTTCATATCCGGCCTCAGAATCTTGACACTTACTAGCTGTGTGACACTGGGCAAGTCACTTAACCCCCAATGCCTCACCAAAACAACAACAACAACAACAACAACAACAACAACAACAACAAAAAAAAAAAAAAACACCAATATGCTCTGGTTTCTCTTCAGATTGAATAAATCTTTCCCCTTAAAATGCAAGGGAAAGTTCCCTATCTGTATCAGATCTAAAATTATATTATAAAGGGGCAATCACCCAACACTATTTTATATGGGCTAAGAAATAGAGTGGTGTATCTGTGGAATAGGGTAGGTACTCAGACACAGTATTACATGACTATAGTAATTAATATTCGATAAGAACTCACTATCTGAAATAAACTGCTGGGAAACTAGAAAATATTATGGCAGAAAGTAGGCATGGACTGACACCTCATATCATTTAACAAGATCAGATCAAAATGGGTACATGATTTAGACATAAAGGGTGACACCATAAGACAATTAAAAAAAAAAGGATGATTTAGTTCTCAGATCTATGGAGAAGGGGCCAAATTTATGACCAAACAAGAGATAGAAAACTTTATGAATGCAAAATGGATAATTTTTATTATATTAAATTAAAATTTTTTTTTCATTAAGTGAAAAAATGCAACCAAGATTAGAAGGATTGTAGAAATCTGGGAAATATTTTTATAGTTAAGGTTTCTGATAAAGGCTTCATTTTTCACATATAAGAAAATGAATTCAAATTTATAACAATTCATGTCATTCCTCAGTTGAGAAATGGTCAAAGGATATAAACATGCAGTTTTCAGTTAAAGAAATTAAAGCTATCTATAGTCATATGAAAACATTTTCTAAATCACTTTTTATTAAAGAAATGCAAATTAAAATATCTTTGAGGTAACAACCCACAACTATCAGATTGGCTAATATTATAGAAAAGTAAGATGTTAAATGTTGGATATTTGGGAAAATTGGAACAATAATGCTTGGTTGGAGTTCTGAAGTAATTTCCATTTTGGAGAGCAGTTAGGAATTATGCCCAAAGGGCTACAAAGCTTTGCATGCCTTGATTCAATAATACTACTACTATTTATGTATCCCAATGTGATCATAATAAAAGGGAAAAGGAACCACCTGTACAAAAACTGCTCTTTTTGTGGTGACAGAGAACTGAATATTGAAAGGATGCCAATGAGTTGGGGAATTGCTGAACAAGTTGGGTATATTAATGTAATGGAATACTATTGTGCTATAAGAAATGATGAGCATGCAGATTTTTGAAAAACCTGGAAAGACTTATATGAACTGATTGCGTGAAGTGAGAAGATTCTACAAAAGAGGAACATTGTGAAATGATAAATTGTGATGGGCTTAGCTCTCCTTAACAATGCAGTTATCCAAGACAATTCCAAAAGACTCATGATGGAAATGTTCTCCACATCCACGAAAAGAAATATGGAGTCTGAAATCAGACTGAAGCATGCTATTTTCAATTTATTTTTTGTTTGTTTTTCTTTCTCATGGTTTTCCCCTTGTGTTCTTATTCTTCTTTCACAACATGATTAATATAAAAATATGTTTAACATGATTGTGCATATATGATCTATACCAGATTGCTTGCTGTTGTAGGAAGAAGGGAGGGAAGGGAGAGGAGAAAAGTTTGGAACTCAAAATCTTACAAAAATGAATGTAATCCAAAAATACTATTTAAGTAAATAAGTACATGAATGACTGAATAAATGAAATTTTAAAATAATTTTTAAAAAGAAATTTGATGTTAAGCCCATCATTTGGGGAATACCTGAAAAAGTTGTGGTATATGAATATAATGAAATACTATTGTTCTATAAGAAATGTTAATCAGGAAGGTTTCAGGAAAAACTTGGAAAATCTTGCATGACTGCTGCTGAGTAAAGTGTGCAGAAGTAGAACAAAACTGTATACATTGTGTACAACATTGTGTAATGATTAACTATGATAGTCTTAGCTCTACTCAGCATATTCAATTCCAAAAGAAATCATGAGAGAAAAATGCTATCCACATCCAGAGAAAGAATTATGGAGTCTGACTTCACATGAAGCAGACTGTTTTATTTTTTTTCTTTCTCATGTTTTTCCCCTTTTATTCTGATTGCTCTCTCAGTAATGAGTAACGTGGAAATATGTTTAACATTATTGTACATCTATAATACATATAAGATTGCTTGCTCTCTTGGAATGGGGAGGTAACGGGGGGAATCAAAATTTGGAACTCAAAATCTTACAAAAGAGAATGTTGAAAACTATCTTTACATGTAATTAGAAAAAATAAATATAATTACGTGAAAAAAGAATAATCAAACAACAAATTGTTTTTATATTAGTAATGATGTGACATTCTAATGAATTTTTTATAATGCGATGTTGCCTTTATGTGATCATGGATAGTTGATGACATTTCAGAAAAAAATCTACAATGCACAAATGTTTTAATATTGAGTATGATATCATTATATAATTTGTTTGTTTGTTTGTTTGGGTTTTTTTGCAGGGCAATGGGGGTTAAGTGACTTGCCCAGGGTCATACAGCTAGTAAGTGTCAAGTGTCTGAGGCAGATTTGAACTCAGGTACTCCTGAATCCAGGGCCAGTGCTTTATCCACTGTGCCACCTAGCCGCCCCTCATTTTATAATTGGAAAGGTATGGATTAGTAAGTTTTCTAGCTTTCTATTAGGCTGCATTTTATAAAGTTTCATTTGTTAAAATATATCAAATATGTATTGATATTTTGCTTTTGTTATAAAGGGTGACTTTTAAAATATAGCTAATTGATGGTCTTACCTTATAAAATGATGAAAAATCCTGTATTCTTATTTCCTCAAAATTAACGCCCCAGTCTTTTCTTATAAACAGTACATGATTCCATAAATGAGCATTTTTATCTATAGTACTAGAAGCTAAATTCCCCTCTTTTTTAACTATTAGAAATTGTGAACAAATGTCCTCATTATAGAATATATAATTTTTTTGGTTCTTCAGAGAACTAATTTGGAGTTTTTGAATTATTAAAATCAAATTACTATATAAATAAATTAGAGACACTATCTGGCTTATGAGGATAGTTTATTCAAGCCTCTGTGACCTAGTGTGAATATTGTTAGTGTTTCTTCAACTACTATAGAAAATTGCAATCAATGTCATATTATTTAATATTTAAA
This sequence comes from Dromiciops gliroides, assembly GCF_019393635.1. NCBI lineage: Eukaryota > Metazoa > Chordata > Mammalia > Microbiotheria > Microbiotheriidae > Dromiciops > Dromiciops gliroides. Next base: position 134,250,129 of record NC_057863.1, on the reverse strand, counting down.
AGGTAAACAATGTATAATTTTTACATACTCTTAGATTATAAGGAATGTTTTACTAAAACTCTGTCTCTTTCTTTGTTTCTCCCTCTTATTATCTCTCTCCTGTTCTGGCCTGTCTCTTTTTTCTTTCTTTTTTCTTTCTTTCTTTTTTCTTTTCTTCTTTCTTTCTTTCTTCTTTCTTTCTTTCTTTCTTTCTTTCTTTCTTTCTTTCTTTCTTTCTTTCTTCTTTTCTCTCTCTCTCTCTCTCTGGCTCTCTCTCTCTCTCTCATCTCTCTCTCCTCTCTCTCTCTCACACACACACATTTAAAAGCACAATAGTTTGTTCAGTGACTGAATTCCAAATGACCCAAATAACAATTTTTAAGTGAGTTGCAAACCACAACTACAGTTAAAAAGTGATTAAAAAAGGAGTAAGGAAATGCACCAACAAGTAATTTAGGCAGAAATAAGCAATGCAATAAATGTTGTGATTTAAGTCTTTAAGGGAGCTTCCTAGTTAATTGAGGAGTTGTCTATGGATGATTTATGAAAAGGAATGAAGAACACCTGCCAAAGAATGAGAAGGGATGGATGTGTTTTGATTTTTATTATTGTAGAAAATAAATGATTGAGATCAAAGACTTGGTGAAGCATTATTTAGTGGCATAATTGCCTACAACTATCCAAATTCCCAACATTCCTGATTAAATAATAAAGATTTAATGAGGGGTCAGCTAAGTGGCATAGTAATAAAGCACTGGCCCTGGATTCAGGAGGACCTGGGTTCAAATCTGCCCTCACATACTTGACACTTATTTGCTGTGTGACCCTGGACAAGTCACTTAAGCCTCATTGCCCTGCAAAAAAGAGTTAATGGATAGGATTTAACATAGAACTAAATCATTCTAAGATGCTGCTGTTGTTATCTTCTTCAAATATCAAAAGTGTCAGAGAAAAAAAATAATATCAAAACTGACTACAAATATTAGGACATTGAACTGAATGATCTCTATATTGTTTTTTTACCTCTATGTTTTTGTGTTATTATCACCTATAGTCTTAAATAACTTATGACCTACTGGCAAGATCATTGGTAACAGATCTGAGTGAAACACCTACCTCTAACTCCTTGGGCATTCTTTTGTAATTCATTAATCTCTCTGAGCTTTGATTTTCTCTCAGGTCTATTACAAGTCCTAACCATCTATTAAGCTTGTAATTTATTCTTAACATTCTTGATGATAGGACAAAGTGTTCTAAAATTATTAATGAAATCATTCAGGGTGAACAAACCATATTTGTCCTGAATTGAGATACTTTAACTTATAGTCTTACATCACTGAATTAAAGGAGTGATTATCATCTTGGACAAACTAGCAAATGACACATGAGCCATTTATGATCTCGTAAAAAATACATTCACAATGCTTAATTTATTATTAAATATTCCTACTTGCTGAGTCATAAAAAATGACTGAAGTTACAAGTGCCTTCTCAATGAAACTCTTTCTCATTCAACTCCCTAAGAACTTTGAATTTCAGAAATTTGTTTGTTGAAGAAAAAACAAAACAACTTTTACCTTTAGTCATGCAAAAACTTGTTCAGCCCATTCCCTAGTTGATGAATGTCCCTTCAACTTCCAATTTTTACCACTACTAAAAGAACTGCTATAAATATTTGTACACATTTAATGTATTTTTCCTATGCTCTACCCACCTTAAACAGATAAATGTTAGAAAGTGTTTCCAGCTGCTGAATATAGTTGCTAGAAACTTTAGGGTTCAATATTTATCTTTTGTACTCAGTAGAATAGATTTCCCTAAGCCCAAGATGGGGCAGCCTAGGGATATAAAAAGAAAAGATTATGAATTCATTAAAAAACTTATAAGAAACACATTCTGAAAAATGAATTATCAGATAATGTATGTATAATCAGTTCTTAGATGAATATCTGTTTTTTGTCTATATCAAGTTTCTTGTCAGTGATGATAACTTCATTTATAAAGTTCTTTATGATTTGCAAAGCACGTTATAATCTTTCTCCTTATAAAATTTATCCTATACATTGTCCATAATGAGGAATTATTAGAGTATAAGCAGTATTTTCCTTCCAGGAAAATTTTTATTATTCAAATATTTATCATGGCTATTACTTTTAGTAAATAATATGAAATATTTCAGAAATGTAAAACATAATTTTCAGTTAGCTCTGACTTTCATGTTACTGATATATTTCTAAAAGTTTGCTCCATGTACCTGTTTGATAGCTTTGGTTTTGTCTTTTGTGTTTTGTTTGTGGAGCAATGAGGGTTAAGTGACTTGCCCAGGGTCACACAGCCAGTAGATATCAAGTGTCTGAGGCTGGATTTGAACTCAGTCCTCCTGAATCCAAGGCCAGTGCTTTATCTACTGCACCACCTAGCTGGCCCCCCGAAGTATCTTTTTTTTTTTTTAAGTGAGCAATTCGGGTTTAAGTGACTTACCCAGGGTCACAAAGCTAGTAAGTGTTAAGTGTCTGAGCCGGATTTGAACTCAGGTATTCCTGATTCCAGGGCCGTGTGCTCTATCCACTGCACCACCTAGCTGCCCCCCCCAAGTATCTTTTAATGAAGTTGCCATCTTTTTTTAAAGATAGCATTTAAATGTATAGATATACATATTAAAATTCATGCACATATGTTACAAAACAATAATATTTCTATCTATGGTACATATATACAGATATGTTTCTTTGTTTCAAATATACCTTTTATAGAAACTCATTTTTCTTTTTGATGAAAAAGACATTTCTCTATTTTAGTGGGAAATGACAGTTGTTCTATAAAACTTATTCTTTTCTATCCTCAGCCTTGCCCATATTCTAGGGATCAATTTAGGATTTGCATGGGAAATGGGCAAGAATGATGTAACATTTAAATTCTATGATTTTACTGAATCTAACTACAGAAATAAACATCTGGCTATTGTACTCAGGTAGGGGAGGAAAGGAAAGGGAAAGATGAAGATTTTTTTTCCCCTACATTTAGGATTTGGAGCTAAAATATGCTTGTAGAACCTGCCACTGAACTATGTTTACACATCAGACCTATATGAGACATAAATAACTTTGTACTTTTTTCTTGTATTTTGTTATGGATTTGTTTATACTTTATTTGTTTATTCATACATTAAATTATATAGTTCAAAAAAGCTGATACAATAGTCTTCAAGATATGAAATTATCAAGAATAATTATGCTTTTTTGTGACATGAAATTTAAGACATTCATTAATTTAACACTCATTTGTTGCATTCATAATACAAGCAGATTTCCCTTAATGATTTCATCCCAGGAAGGCCGAAGACAAGTACCTGTGCTATGTTTGTCGCACTAATCTGCAGTGAACCTAATGAGATCTGAAGGAAACAAGAGATCATTCTCAATTCCATGAAAATGAAAATTCCAATTTTCAGTATTTCTTTTTTTTTTAAATAAGAAAGAAAGTTATCGTACTTCTAACTTCCAAAATGATTCCACTGAGCACCCTGTAGGGTGGGATTCAATATTTGCAAGTTAAAAACACATTCTAGTTGTAAAATGAAGTGGCTGTCAAATCTAGAGTTTTTCCCCTTCTTTTAACTTAGTGCATATTATATTATATAATGTTAATAATTATTATAACCAGATTATAAAATAGTGATGTATAAACTGACAAAAATTCATGTTTTATTAAACAAAAATCTTTCTCAGAGGCTACATCTACAAACCTATGTCCTAGAAAAAATATAGATAGATAGATTAAGATAGGGAATCTTTTGTCTCAATTTAAAGAACAAGAGTGAGTTCAAGTTGACAGTTATTGTGCTCATATAGTTATGTTAGACAAATTATCCTCTAACCAAATAGCAAAAAAATGATCTTTTAAAATCATAGATATGTCCATGTCTCTCCTAGTAAAAAAAGGAGTCATTATTTTCTTATTGTCTTAGGATAAAATACAGATTCTTTTAGCCTATCATCAAAGGTCCCCTACAAAATGACTGCAATTTACCTTTCCAGCCTTACTTCTCATTCCTCTCCTTTACAGACAAAGTTCCATCAGAAATAGACTACGATTGAAAATCCACTTTCTATTTCCTGACCTCCACGGATCTTTTATGAGTTTCATTTAAGGCTTAAAATATACTCCTAAAATATACTGATGCACATATTTCCTTAATTCATATTTTATTTTATGGCCTAACTCAGGTACCAATTCCTACATAAAAGCTTCCCTGTTCATTTGAATTAATGATATTTTCTTCCTCCTCAGATTCTCTTGAATTAGAACATAGTATATAGAGATTGAATTCTTTTAAGTAACCTGTGTTGAAATTGTCCTACTGATACTCACCTGGTGTGGGACAAGTCACATAAGCTCTCAAGTGTCCTAAGCAACTCTCTAAGATCAGAAGTTACCAAAGATTTGCTGACCTGCATTGACAGAAGGATTTTCCCAATCTACATTGATTTAAAGAGTTTTCATTCTAGAAGTTCTCAAAAAACTAAGAAATCATAAATATGGAAGTTCATTTCCCGGGAAACAAAAGAGGTTGTGGGTAACCATAATACCTGAGTTTCAATTCAGTAGAGCTCCTATTTCCTATTTGTCTTCTATCTCTAGACACTCACACATTGTCTTACAAATGTTAGACACTCAACAAATGTTTAGTAGGTTGAACTATGATCTTAGTGGTGTACATTGCCCTGGTTTTTATATATTTTGTTGCTTATAGAGACCTCCCTAGTTGAGAACCTATACTTCATTCTAATATGTGAGTGGTTTTCATTGATTCAATTATTGGATCAAATGTGATATAAGAGAAAACCCTTTGAATGAGAATTGATTAGTACTCAAGATTCGTGAAAATCCTTGACCAACTAATAGGCCTTAGTAACATGGTGAATTTACTTAATCAGGATTCATTAAAAAAAACAAAGTATCATCTTCTCTATCTTACAAAATAAAATACGAAGGAGTCAGAAAATTATTTTTTTATTTCCAAAGTTAACACCAATCAGTATATTAAATAGGACTTGAAAACTCTAGGCTAAATTTGTTTTTATGTTATAAGATTGGTTTTCCAAGCAAATAATTTTCAAAAAAGTAAACGTTTCATTAACAATTATTTCATCTCTGAGCCCTGTCATGTTCCCTTTCCTTTTATCAAGAACACTATTAAAATAAACAATGAACTTCAGTCAGTTCAACAGTCAACTATGATTTCAGAGAATTTATGATGAAGAATGTTAAGCACTTCCTGATAGAGAAGATAGACTCAAGAAAAGGATAGATAGATAGATAGAGATATGAGATTTCTCTCTTCTTTCCTTTTTCTTTCTTTTATCCTTCCTCCCCCCTTTCTTCCTTGCTACCTTTCTTTTTTTTTTTTTTTGGTAGGTACATCATGTTTTTATGGTTGGGGTAATTGATAGTAATCCTATTTTAAGAGACAATTTTGATTTTTCTATATCTTTGTAAATCTTGACTTCAAGAAGGATAAAATAAATCAACTTGGCTTAAAAATAATTCAGTAAAGAGGAATGCAAAAATCCCATTCTGCCTTAACCACAAGGATCTGTGACTTGCATAATGGTAGATTACAATCTATATGTCTTTTAGCAGATGAAATTTATGAAGTTCACTCAGTCTCAGCTAAAAGGATCACCGATTTAGAAAAGACTGAAGATATATGATTCATTTTTTTTCATATTAAAAATGAGTGGGGCAGCTAGATGGTTCAGTGGATAGAGTACAGGCCCTGGAGTCAGGAGTACCTGAGTTCAAATCCAGCCTCAACTCTATTTTAAAGATGTCATCATGGATTAGTTAGGTGGCACAGTGGACAAAGCACCAGCCCTGGACCCAGGAGGCCCCAAGCCCAAATCCAGCTGCAGGTATAAGAGACCCCACCCAATCTGCCCCACAAAGAACAAAACATAAATACTTTGGAGATATCCCTTCATATTCAGTTCAGACCTGTGTCTTCTGTGAATTCCTTACTGAGATAGTTCTTATGAGTTTGAAGTATTATCTTCCCATGTAGGAATGTAAACAGTTTGATTTTTTGATATCCCCCATGAAGTATTTTTCCTGTTTGTTTACCTTTTTATTCTTCTCCATGGTCTTGTATTTGAAAGTCAAATTTTCTATTCAGTCCATGTCTTTTCATCACAAATGCCTGAAAGGGCTCTTTCTCATTTAAATCCAATATTATCCTCTGAAAGATTATGATAAGTTTTGCTTGGTACACGATTCTTGGCTGTAGTCCCAGTTCTTTTGTCCTCTGGAATATCATATTCCATACCCTTCAGTCCTTTAATGTAGAAGCTGCTAGATCTTGCTTTATCCTTATTGGAGCTCCACAGTATTTAAATTCCTTTTTTCTAGGTATTTGCAATATTTTCTCCTTGACCTGGGAGTTCTGGAATTTGGCTATAATATTCCTGATGGTTTTCATTTTGGGATCTCTTTCAGGAGGTGATCAGTAGAATCTCTTGATTTCTCTTTTAGCTTCTGCTTCTAGAACATCGGGAAATTTTCCCTCACAGTATCTTGCAAATAGAGTTGAGGTATAGGAGGAATAGACTGGGGGAGGGAGAAGGGGAGAAATGGTCTGGGGAGAGGTAGTTCGCATGAAGAGAACAAGAAAAAGCTTATGGAGGGAGGAGAACAGGAAGAAGGAGTTGGGGAGTGGCTCAAAGAAGGAATAACATACACACTCAAGTAGGTATAGTGATATATTTTTGGCCTGAGGGAAGGGAGGGAGATAAGGGGGGGGAGAAGGGAAGGAGGGAAGGGCAGATTGGGGGAGAGAGCAGTAAAAAGCAAAACACTTTCAAGGAAGATGAAGATGTTCTGCATTATTGCACAAGTATGACATATTGAATTGCTTGATCTCATGGGGAGGGTTGAAGAGGAAAAGAGGAAGAAAAATTTAGAACACAGAATTAGCTCAGGGACCTTGATCTCATCAGAGTGGGCTCATGGAGGGAATAGCATCCATACCCAATTGGGAGGAGTAATCTATTTAACCCTGCGGGGAAAGTAGGAGAGGAGGAGGATAAGGAAGGAAGGGTGAAAAAAGGGATTGCAGAGTGGGGGAGAGGATAGTAAGAAGCAAAACACTTTTGAGGAGGAATAGGTAAAATGAAGATAGAGTAAATGTCATAGGAAGGAAGTGGGATGGAGGAAAATAGTTACGATGATTGATTATTATGGCAGAACATATGGTACCTACTTTGCTGGGCTATTATGAAGAAAATTCTGTCAAGCTTAAGGTACCAAATACAGGTTATTATGAATAGGATACTATGAGAAAAACCTGGAAAAACCTTCATGAACTGAAGCAGAGTGAAATGTACTGTATACAAAATAATAGCAATAGTGTGGGATGATCTGCTGGCAAGCATGTGGTTATTTTCAGCAAGGAAATGATCCAATATAACCCTGAAAGACTTAGGAAGATTGCAGCCCATCTGCAGAGAAATAATTGATAGTATCTGAAAACAGGTGGAAACACATTTTTAAATTTCTTTTTCTTTTTCTTTTCCTCTTTGACAATTCCTTAATCTGATTTTTTTTTTTTACTGTTTTCTCTCACAACCTAGCTAATATGGAAATGTTTTGCATGACTCATCATGTATAATTTATTTTGAATTGCTTGACTTCTTATGGGTGGTGTGAATGGAGGGAGAATGAGAAGTTGGAACACAGTTTTTAAAAATGCATGTTAAAATTTGTTTAAAATATATTTTGGAAAGTAAAATTCTATTCAAAACAAATCCAGCCTCAGACACTTGACATGTTCTAGCTGTGCGACCCTGGCAAGTCATTTAACCCCAATTGCCTCATGAAATATAAAGAGCAAACTGAGTCTCAGAATGGTGAGATGATTTCCTCATATAATATTGTTTGAAAGCACCAAAAAGGGTATTTGAATCCAGGCCTTTATAAATCCAAATCCAATTGTCTCTCCAGTGAGCCTTAATAGTTTTTTGTAATTTATATTTTATTTTCTCAATTTTGTGTAAAAAAATTTTAGCATCCTTTTTTGTCAAATTTTGGATTCCAAATTATCTTCCTTCAATGGCAGCTAAGTGGCGCAGTGGATAGAGCACCAGCCCTGGATTGAGGAGGACCTGAGTTCAAATCCGGCCTCAGACACTTAACACTTACTAGCTGTGTGACCCTGGGCAAGTCACTTAACCCCAATTGCCCCAACAACAACAACAAAAAACCCAAAACAAAAAACAAACAAACAAAAAACCCCAAAAAACAAATTATTTTCCTTTGTTGCCTCTCCCCAATGAGAAGGCAAACAATTTGACATATGTTATACACATATAGTCATGCAAAACACATTTCCATGTAAGTCATGGTGTAAAAGAAAACAGACAACAAAAATGCAGGAAAAATAATGAAAAAGTATCTTCTATATGCATTCAGGCTTTACCAGTTAATTCTCTGGAGACGGATAGTATCTTTCATCATTAGTTCTTGAGAATTTTCTTGGTCATTTTATTACTGAGAATAGCTAAGTTACTCATAGTATATCATTATACAACGTTCCTGATACTGGATATGATGTTATCTTTGTTCAACTCATTTCATTTTTGTTTGGTTCATGCAAGTCTTTCTAGGTTTCTACCTTACTGCATATATATATATATATATATATATATATATATATTGGGGCAATGAGGGTTAAATGACTTGTCCAGGGTCACACAGTTAGTAATTATTAAGTATCTGAGGCTGGATATGAACTCAGGTACTCCTGAATCCGGGGCCGGTGCTTTATCCACTGTGCCATCTAGCTGTCCCCTGCACATCATTTCTTAAAGTATATAGTATTCCATCACAATCATGTGTATCAACTTCAACCATTCTCCAGTTGATGGACATCCCCTCAATTTCCAATTCTTTGACATCACTAAAAGAAATGCTGTAAATATTTTTGTACATATAGGTATTTCTCCTTTTTCAAAATCTCTTTGGAATATAGACTTGCTTGGTCAAAGGGTATGTATCGTTTTATAGACTTTTGGGGCATAGCTCCAAATTTCTCTTTAGAATGGTTGAATCACTTTAGAACTTCACCAATAGTGCATTAGTGTTTTAATTTTCCCACATCTAATACAACATTTGTCTTTTCCTGTTCTGTCATATTAGCCAAACTGATAAGTGAGTCATGGTAGCTCAGAGTAATCATCTGTGGACTGAGAGGTGCCCAAATTGCCACTGTCAGCACTCAGTCTGTTGCTTCCCCCACCCCTTAGGCCAGCTCCTGATTTGCTATAGCCATGCCTGTGCTAGCATGACCTGTGCTGGACTATTCTCCACTGTTACCTTGGTGAAACAGACCTTTCCTACCATTGTTATAACATTTTGGGGCTTGGAAATTTATTCACTCCATCTTTTTATGGATTCTGCAACAAAATTTGTTTAGAGTCATTATTTAAAGATATCTTGAGGGATTTTGGAGAAGAACTCAGGTGAGTACCTGCCTTTACTATACCATTTGGGCTCCACCACCAAAAGGAATCCTTCCTTCCTTCCTTCCTTCCTTCCTTCCTTCCTTCCTTCCTTCCTTCCTTCCTTCCTTCCTTCCTTCCTTCCTTCCTTCCTTCCTTCCTTCCTTCCTTCCTTCCTTCCTTCCTTCCTTCCTTCCTTCCTTCCTTCTTTCCTTCCTTCCTTCCTTCCTTCCTTCCTTCCTTCCTTCCTTCCTTCCTTCCTTCCTTCCTTCCTTCCTTCCTTCCTTCCTTCCTTCCTTCCTTCCTTCCTTCCTTCCTTCCTTCCCTCTTACCTTTCTTGTTTTCTTCCTTCAACTGTACAACCTCTGTATGAATCCTACACTTTTAGTACTTAATCAAAGTTTATAGTATAAAGGGCTACTATGAATATCAGAATTGATAGGAATAAATTTAGAAAAAATATAATACCAATCTTAAATGATGCCTATTTTATGTATATTTAACAAATTTTTTAGATTTATAAAGTGAAGTTCTATGACAAGGGAAGAAAATCATATATCTATATTCTAATAAAGTGGTTTTATTCTCTTCCAATAGGACTCAATTGGTTGTTATTGCTTTAAGGAGTCCTATCACTTTGGTTACATCAGAACTTCAATTGTTGAATTTGGTTGAAAATAAGATTTAAATAATCTTACCTAAATGCCCAATTATTTAATCTACCTTGGGAGAGAATTGATATATGCACATGATTTGGATTCAGAAAACATGGATTTTAATCTCAGAATAATAGATGTTTGAACTCATATAAATCACTCAAAATTCCTGAACCTGTTTTCCCAACTGTATAATGATGATGGTAATACAAGCTCTACCCATATCTCAAAGTTATTGTAAAATGAAAGCATTCTATAAATTTAATTATATGCTATATGCCTGTTATTATTTTGCAGCTGCATCAACGGGATTCAAATATACTTTAAATCAAACATTCCTCCCTTTTTTTCTTTTATTTGAGTCTTTTCCCTAATGCATATGGTAGCCAGCCTGCAACATCTGGCATAAAAAGTTATCAAGCTATGGTGATCTCTTTAATGCAATATGGCACAAAACCAAAAGTCTAAAGCATATATTTGTTCAAGGAATTAAGAAGATTCAACTACATTTTGGACGAAAATGTTGATTCTGACTGTGGGCATCTTAGCTGCCCATATCTTTGCAGCAGTGGGTTGGCTTTCTGCCTGGTTAAAGAAAAAGTTCATTTCTTTAACTCATGTAAAATAGTACTTGTGCTCATCCCACATCTGTTAGTTAAAGCATAAAGCTTTAATGTTAACCAATAAATTAAAATAACTGTAGTACTTGTACTTCTACAAAATTTTAACCATAAATTGATGGGCTAAAGCCTTGCTTAAAAATCTGATATCCAAGAGAAACAGAAATGTTAACTATCCTGTCTTATAACACAGCAGCTTTCCTTGTGCTAAATCAAATCATCAAAAACCAAGGTCCCTGGACCATACTTTCTCAGCTTCATTGAGCCGTCAATGAGTTCAATATCATGAATGAGTCAATGAGTTCAATATCATATCAATTTCAATATCATGCCTCTAGCCCTTAGAGAAATGGTACTAGGGGAAAGCATTTGAACAGCATGTACACACATGCGTGCGTGTGCATGCACACACACACACACACATCTAAAAGTAGTAGTTGAACACAGTATCATTAATATTAATTGTTGTCCTTTACAAAAAATTCATTTCTGGGTATAGTTACAAGGGCAAATTAATCTTTGTTTTTTTTTTCTTTTTTATTTTGTGTGAGGCAATTGGGGTTACGTGACTTGCCCAGGGTCACACAGCTAGTAAGTGTTACGTGTCTTAGGCCACATTTGAACTCAGGTCTTCCTGAATCCAGGGCTGGTGCTCTATCCACTGCACCATCTAGCTGCCCTGTTATCTTTGTTTTGTTTTCATTTGTATGATTTATTTCATCAGATTAAATAAATACATAGATTTCAATGTCACAAGATTCCATTTTTATCTTACCTGCCAGTAGAGTTAAGTATCCATCCAAGAGAATTAATTCATATGTAACTGCCCAATGAGGTAGATTACCTTTTTACTGGTTTGATGGTCTCTGTTGTGTTTTTATATAGTTGTCCTACTTTTAATATTATTTTAAATTTAATAATAAACTGCTTTGTGCATTACCACAGGTTTTAGAGCTTAAAAGCATCTTAAAGAGATTATGTAGTACAAATTGATAATTTTATAGATTGGAAAATTGAAAGACAGTTCAAATAAATTGCCTAAGGTAAAAAAGGTGGTAACTATTAGGAGTCCGATTTGAAGCCAGTTTCTCTTATTCCTAAATCAGTATTCTTTCCATTTTTGAGCATTGTTTGAGCCAAAGAAAATTATATTAAACAGGTTTTTTTTTAATTTGTTACCCTGGTTTAATACATGTCCCACATTATTTTTTACTGGAATTTTTTGTTGTTCCTTTGGCCACTATAAACTATTCATTAACTTTCATGGGTTTTTTTTTTTTGTTTGTTTATTTTTATGGGGGCAATGAGGGTTAAGTGATTTGCCCAGGGTCACACAGCTAGTAAGTGTCAAGTGTCTGAGGCCAGCTTTAAAATCAGGTCCTTCTAAATCCAGGGCCAGTGCTTTATCCACTGCACCACCTAGTTGTCCACATTCATTTACTTTCCATTGATTATTACAATGATTTGATTGTTTAATGTTGTATGTTACTAAATGTATTTTTCTATTATATTGGAATTGTAAAATAGTTTTCAAATACATGGCATATTTTTATAAGGGCATTGGTCTAAGCAAGTTCATATTAGATAAACTTGTATAAAACTAAACTAAATTTAAATATCTATAAGTATTGAAGATTCTGCCCTGATGACACTCATGATTCATTTTTATGTCTATTTCCAAAATAAACCATATGATTGTTTCCAAACCTTAGGCTTCTTGTGTGAGCTCATTTGAATTTTTTTAAATCAGAAAACCTTTATGACTCAAATACATTTACAAGTAAATGAAAGGTAGCATAACCTCAGCTAATATTATATGTGATAGCCCAACTGTGAACCAGTTTTCCGTGTCTGACAACTAGTCATAAATCATGAGCAGATAGTATAGTAATACATAAAATTAAGAATATCTTATAATTTGAGCTGTGAGAAATACAGGCAAATAAACATAGAATCATGATATTTATGCATAAAGTTCATCCATATTCCTTATTTTTCCCTAAAAAGGAATCAGGAAGAATGAAAAACACATAAGTACTTCATTCACGGCTCATTCAGGGACAAGGTTTGCATAACTAAGCCAAACTTTGTCTTCTGTTACATTTATCAAATAATAATAATAATAATAATAATAGCACAGCTATTTCTAAAAGAAATCAGTTTGGTCTTTCAGAGGAAATCAGAAGATATACAAACTGAGTATTAAATGAAGCTAGAGATTCTTTTTTTGTTTTAAAATAAAAAATTAATTTACCTTCTTTTAAAATATATTATAATCATAAAAGTATTTTATTATTTCCAGTTACATTTAAAGATAGTTTTCAACATTTGTTTTCATAAGGTTTTAAGTAAAAAAATTTTCCCTCACTCTTTCCCCTCCCCACTCCCCAAGAAAGGAAGCAATCTGATAAAGATTATATATGTACAATCAAATTAAGCATATTTCTGCATTATTCATATTGTGAATGAAGAATCAGAACAAAAAGGGAAAACCTCAAAAAAGAAAAAAGAAACAGAAACAAAAGTAGAAATAGTATGGTTCAATCTGCTTTCAGATTTCTGGATGTGGAGAAAATTTTCCATTATGAGCATCACACGATGTTGCTGTTATTTCGTACAATATTCTTCTGGTACTGCTCACTTCATTCAGCATCAGTCCACTTTAAGTCTTTCCAGGTTTTTCTGAGATCTGTGTGCTCAGAATTTCTTACAGCACAAAAGTTTTCTATTACATTCATATACCACAACTTTTTCAGCCAATCCCCAATTGATGGGCATGCACTCAGTTTCCAATTCTTTGCCAACGCAAAGAGAGCTGCTATAAATATTTGTCCACGTGTGGGTCCTTTTCCCTTTTCTGTGATCTCACTAGGATACAGACCTAGTAGAGGTATTACCGGGTCAAAAGGTATGCACAGTCCCATTAACCTTTCGACAGAGTTCCAAATTGCTCTCCTGAACAGTTGGATCAGTTCACAGCTCCAGCAACAATGCATTAATGTTTGAATTTTTCCAAAGCTTCTCCAACATTTATTATTTTCATTTTTTTGTCATATTAACCAATCTGATAGGTGTGAGGTGGTACCTCAGAGTTGTTTTAATTTGCATATCTCTAAGTAACAGTGATTTAGAGCATTTTTTCATATGGCAATAGATAACTTTGATTTCTTCATCTGAAAGTTACCTGTTTATATCCTTTGAGCATTTCCCAATTGGGGAATTCTTTGCATTTATGTACATTTGATTTAGTTCCCAATATATTTTAGAAATGAGGGTTTTATCAGAAACACTGGCTGTAAAAAAGTTTCCTAGTTTTCTGCTTCACTTCTAATTTTGACTGTATTGCTTCTGTTTGTACACAACCTTTTAAATTTACTGTAGTAAAAATCATCCATTTTGCATTTCATAATATTCTCTATCTCTTGTTTGGTGATAAGTTGTTCTCCTCCCCATAGATCTGAGAAGTTAACTATTCCTTCTTCTCATAATTACATATGGTATCCCCCCTTATATCTAAATCATGTAATCATTTTGACCTTATTTTAGTATATGGTTTAAGATATTATACTATGGCTAATTTCTGCCATACTATTTCCCAGCTTTCCCAGCAGTTTTTGTCAAATACTGAGCTCCTATCCCAGAAGCTAGAGTCTTTGGGCTTATCAAACAGTACATTACTAAAGTAATTTACTACTACACCTCCTGTGCCTACCTATTTCATTGATCTACCATGCCATTTCTTATTCAGTACCAAATAGTTTTGATGACTGCCACTTTAAAATATAGCTTCAGATTTGGTATAGCTAACCAACCTTCCTGTGCATTTTTTTCATTAGTTCCCTTGATATTCTTGACTTTTTGTTCTTCCGGATTAATTTTGCTATTTTCTCTAACTCTATAAAAATAATTTTAGGTAGTTTGATTGGTATGGCACTGAATAAGGAAATTGATTGAGGTTGAATTGTCATTTTTATTATATTACTTCAGCCTATCCATGAGCAATTGATATTTTTCCAATTATATAGATGTGATTTTATTTGTGTGAAATGTGTATCTTATTGGGAATACCTCTAACTTATCCCCATTGTACATAATGTTTGCTGATGTTTTTAGGTAGATACTGCTTATCATTTTAAGAAAAGTTCTATTAATTCCTTTGCTTGTGTGTGTTTTTTTTTATAGGAATGAATGCTGTATTTTGTCAAAAGCCTTTTCTCCATGTATTAAGATAATCATATGATTGTGGTGAATTTTGTTATTGATGTGGTTGATTATGTTGATAGTTTTACTAATTTTGAACCAACCCTGCATTCCAGGTATTAATCCCACTTGGTCACAGTGTATTATCTTGGTGAAAAATTGCTGTAATCTCCTTGCTAATATTTTATTTAAGATTTTTGCATTGATATTCATTAGGGAAATTTGTTTATAACTTTCTTTCTCTGCTTTGGATCTGCCTGGTTTAGGTATCAACACCCATTTTGTGTCATAAAAGAAATTTGGTAGAACTTCAGCTCTTTTTGCAAATAATTTGCATGATATTGTTATTAATTGTTCTTTAAATGTTGGTAGAATTAACTTGTAAACCCATCTGTCCCTGGAGATTTTTTCTTTGGGAATTTGTTGATGACTTGTTCAAATTCATTCACAATTATTTAAGGATTTTATTTCCTCTTCTGTTAATCTGGGAAGTTTATATTTTTGTAAATGTTCACCCATTTCACTTAGATTGTCAAATGTATGGGCATAAAGTTAAGTAAAAATTGTTTCTATTATCGTTTTAATTTCCACTTGGTTAGCAATGAATTCACCCCTTTCATTTTTAGTACTGGTAGTTTGGTTTTTCTTCTATCTTTTTTTAAAGAAAATTAACCTAAGAATTATCTATTTTATTGATTTTTTCAAAAATCCATCTCTTAGATTTACTGATTAATTCTATACTTATATTACTTTCAATTTTATTAATCTCTCCCTTGATTTTCAAGATTTCTAATTTAGTATTTAATTGGGGATTTTAAATTTTTTATAGCTTTTTTAGTTGCATGCCCAATTCATTGATCTCCTCTTTCTCTATTTTATTCATGTAAACATTTAGATATATAAAATTTCCCCTAAGAATTGCTTTGTGTGCATCCCATAAGTTTTGGTATGTTGTCATATTATTTTCATTCTCTTTAATGAAATTATTGATTGTTTTATGATATGTTATTTGACCTACTCATTCTTTAGGATGAAATTATTTAATTTCCAATTAATTTTCAGTCTATCTTTCCATGGCTCTTTATTTACATTTAATTATATTGCATCACGATCGTAGAAGGATGCATTTACTATTTCTGCCTTTCTACATTTGACTGTGAGGTTTTTGTGCCCTAATACATGGTCAATTTTTTGTATGGACCATATACCACTTAGAAAAGGTATATTCCTTTCTATCCCCATTCAGTTTTTTCCAGGGGACTACCATATCTAGTTTTTAAAAAAAACATTTTGCAGTTAGATTGATCTAATTCTGAAATAAGAATGGTTAAGATTCCTCATTAGTATAGTTTTGCTATCTATTTCCTCTTGTAACTCATTTAAATCCTCCTCTAAGAATTTGGATGGTATACTACTTTGTATGTATGTATGTGTATATATATATATATATATATATATATATATATAATATGTTTAGTATTGATATTACTTACATTATTATATGGTAATTTTTATGAAAATGTAGTTTCCTTCCTTATCTCTTTTAATCAGATCTATTTTTGTTTTTTTACTTTGTCTGTGATAAGGATTTCTACCCCTGCTTTTTGACTTCAGCTGAAGCATAATATATTCTGCTCCAACCTTTTACCTTTGCTCTGTGTGTATCTCTCTGCTTCAAATGTGTTTCTTGTAAACAGCAAATTGTAGGATTCTGGTTTTTAAATCCACTCTGCTATTTGCTTCTGTTTTATAGGAGGAGTTCATCCTATTCACGTCACACGTTAGGATTATTAAGTGTATATTTCTCTCTCCATCCTCTTTTCCTTTTGTTTGTACTCTTTTTTCTTCTTTCACCCTATTCCCTCCTCCACCAGTGTGTTGCTTCAGACCACTGCTCCATCAATCTCACACCTCCCTTTTATCAGCTGCCCTTTCTTTCTTTCCTTTCCCTCCCCTGCTTCTGCCCTCTATTCTATTAGTACCACCCTTTCCACCTACTCTTTTTTATTTCCTTAAAGAGGAAGCTAAGTTTATTATTCAAATGGGTGAATGTGTTTTTCCCTCTTTAAATAGAAAATCATATGAGAGTTGAAGGTTGAAGCAAAGCTCACCGCTCCCTCCTTTACCTCTATTGTAATAGGCTTTTTTTGAGTCTAATGAAGCTAGATATTCTAAGAGGTAGATATGAGTACATTTGGAGTGATCATCTATAGACTTTAAGAAAACAGCCAATTGTTCATTTTCAATGATGATTAAGTGAATGAGAATAATATAAAATAATTTCTAGTAAGGTATGTTAGAGACACACATTAATGGGCTTTAAATACTAAGAGGAAGCATTTTTATTCTGTTCTGGAGGCAATATGAAGCCACTGAAGATCCTTAAAAGGTTAGTGATGTTTGTCAGTTGTGTGGAAGGTAGATGGGATAAAGAAGAAACTATGAGATGGTAGCTCAATTTGGCTGTTGCAATACTCCAAATGAGAGATAATGAGGCTGTAATTATGTAAGTGGAGAAAAGTGGTACACATGAGAGATATTGTATAGGTAGAATATAAAATGTTAGAGAGTTGACCATTTATTTGCATATAAGGGAGAAGGGGGACCTGAGGATGACATTGAGATTTCAAATCTGGGTAACTGGTCAAAAAGGACTGTCCTAAAGAGAAACTTTGAAGCATGCATCTTTGTTTCCCTAATATGTCTCCTGAGATCTATTTAATCTAATCCAATCTATCTCTCTATATCTCTATATTGATATTGTCATTAATATTTATATTAATAGTCTATCTGAGAGTACATAGCAATCTATTTTACGTATATCTATTTAAAGAAGGTAATTTAATTCATGTATATTAATAAAAGCATAAGGGATAGAAAGATTAGGATATGCCTTAGAGGACAGCCATGTATAGTGAGATATAGGTGATTGTCGTACAAAGGGCCCTGAGAAGGATGGTTTGGGCATGGAGGAAGAGAACCAGAAATAAGCAATGATGCAAAAATTGCAATAGGATGGAGTATCTGGAAGGAGAGATTAATAAACATTATCCAAAGCTAAAGAGAAATAAAAAAGGATAATCCAAGAAAAGATTATCTCATTTCATAGTTAAGCATCTTTAAATGTTTGAAGAGCAATTTCAGTAGGCATACTGTAGTCATTATGAAAGTTTGAGAAGTAAATAAAAGGTGAGGGAGTTGAGTCATGAAGTATAGAACTTTAGTTTTAGTTTTTTTTTTTTGGAGGAGTTTAGCTTTGAAAAAGAGAAAAGCCTTAGGATCATAGTTTATTACTTAATTATTTTCTGGGGTATAGGTGCTAATTAGACTACATGTCACTAGTCTATATTATCTTTTGTGATAGTTAGAATATGTATAAGACACAAAGCGACCTTAACCACTTTGCTTTGTTATGCTTATCTGGGGGCAAACCCCTTATTCCTCACAGATTTTGACTTTGGCAGCCATGTCTTTGTCCTCCACTGTTAGATAAACAATGAGTAAAAACCTTCTACCTGGGCAGCTAGGTGGCACAGTGGATAAAGCACCGGCCCTGGATTCAGAAAGATCTGAGTTCAATCCAGCCTCAGACACTTCACACTTATTATCTGTCTGTCCCTGGGCATGTCACTTAACCCTCATTGCCCTGAAAAAAACAAAAAAAGGAAAACAAAAGCCTTCTTCCTACAGAGGCATGACATGTCAGTAATGGGTAGTAATACTTGTTAAGACATTTTTTCTCCTACCATAACATAATATATGGAGTGTTACATAAATATAAGCTATTATTCTTGTTACTACTACTACCAAGGGCTATTATATTTTTATTATATTTTTTTTTGGTGTGGTCCAATGAGGGTTAAGTGACTTGCGCAGGGTCACACAGCTAGTATGTGTCAAGTGTCTGAGGCCAGATTTGAACTCAGGTTCTCCTGAATTCAGAGTCAGTGCTTTATCCACTGTGCCACCTAGCTGTACCCTAAATACTTATTGTTATTATTATTATTATTTTGGAATTATAGTTGTTTTTCCCCCCAGGGCAATGAGGGTTAAGCGACTTGCCCAGGGTCACACAGCTAGTGTCAAATATCTGAACCTGAATTTGAACTCAGGTCCTCCTGAATCCAGGGCTGGTGCTGTATTCACTGCACCACCTAGCTGCCCTCTAGGCTATTATATTTAACCCATTGTTCTAGTCTGTTTATAACTTTTTGGATCCCAAATCTTTTATGCAGTGTTTTACTGATTTCTCCAAGTTTTGTTTTACCCACAGTTGGAATCATGTAAATAAACACTTCTGGTCTTACACATTGAATATCTAATCCAACCCATTTGTCTTCTAAAGATAAAACATTAGTCCCTTTAAAAAATACAGCTATTTTATTGAATAATCAGTTTATAAAGTCCAGACTAATTCATTGACTTATAGAATTACTGCCTATATCACAATAGTTCCCCTCAGTCACTTGTCTTGATTTATAGCATATACATAGAAGGGCAGGGAGCACTAAACAAAACAAATCTCAAGAGAGTTTGGTTAAATAAAACACACTAGCTCCTGTCTGCCCTCCTCACTCTACATATTTGAATGGACATATATAGATGGGTAAAGTTCCTTGTGAATAAGTATTGTTTTTCTTTGTTTTATTTTTCTTTTGATTTTTAATCCCCAGTGCCTTACATAGTGCCTGGCCCATACTAGGTTCTTTATAAAAGTTGTGATTGATTGATCACCTCTATTATAAGTAAAACACAGTTCAGTATTGATGGTAGATCAATATTGTGATCTCTGAAGATGAAAAATAGCAGGTATACAAAAACAAGGAAGTATATTTTCTTTTCAGGCAAAGGTAGATGTTTGTCAGGTGTGTAGCTAGTCCACAAAGAACTTTATTGAATTCAAAAATGTTTATGTCTCCTCTCTCTATTTGCTTCTTCTTCATCTGAAATAATATAATGGTTAATGACAATTAATGTGAGAATTTTAAAAAGTATGAATAGAATGAAGATAAAAGAAGAAGAAAAATTAAGGATATTTTACAAAATCACATAGCTTGTTATAAATAAGCACAATAGCATACTATAGAAAAAGATAATTAGTTCACAGTTTAATTACTGATTTCCCATACAAGAATTCTCTGTTTCCTTTATTTTAATTTTTTGCAGTGAAAGTGCAAAGACTTATTACATAATTACAGATAAAGGGTAATGCTGATTTAACATCTGTTCATCATAAGCAATATATCTTCACAGTGAATGACTATAAGGTGGGTGTTTAACATTAAAATGCTCTTGCCTGCTGTGGTTGAGCTTAGCTGAATTGAGTAAATTATGTAAGTACACTCTGATTTCCAAAACCATTAACTGTTTTATGACCAAAATTACTTTCCCTTGTTCCTTTAGGGATTTTAAAAACAAATGTATACATATATAGACATCAGGTTTCTAAATAGCAGTTGTGACACCTGAAACAAATTCAGATAAAAGAAGTAAAAGACAGAGTGGAGCTAAAGAATGTTGGCTTTTGTTTCTGTTTATGGTAGATGGGAGGCAAAAGGTAATTAGGGTTTTCTATACTAAGGAACCTCAAAGTGAGGGTGTTGGAAAGAGGCGGGATTTGTAATGGAGAAGACTATGAGCCAAATATTGAACTTATTGGGAAAGCAAATGAATTTTATGAAAGTTTAATATGGCAGCATTTAGGATCTTGACAAGATATAGTGAATTTTATATGGGAAGAACTAATTGTTGACTAATGGTAGTAAGGGAAAATCTGAAAGTGGGCATGGGAGGAAAGTAATATGCCATTTATTCTTCCATTGGTTCCTGTATTTTGAGGGTATGAGAGAAGGAGCATTAGTTAGACTGGAAGACTAAGAAATGTTTATTTGTAAATGTAAATAGTAATTTTGTAAATAGTATTTAATGTAAATTATATTTTCAAATTATGTGTAAAGATAATTATCAATATTAATTTTTATATCATTTTGAGTTCAATTTTTTTCTCCCTCTCTCCCTTTCCTCCCCTATGATGGCAATCAATCTGATATATGTTATAGCTTTCAATAATATAAAACATATTTTGACAGTCATTTTGTGAAAGAAAAACAGAACAAAAGGGAAAAAAACATGAAGAAAAGAAAGTGAAAATAGTATACTTCTATCTGCATTCAGACACCATCAGTTCTTTCTTTGCATATGAATACCATTTTCTGACATGAGTCTTTTGGAATTGGAGTAGATTATTGTATTGTTGGAACAAAAAAACCTTGGTCAATAATAGTTGATCATTGCACAATGTTGCTGTTACTGTGTATGTTCTCCTTGTTCTGCTTACTTCACTTAGCAACAGTTCATGTAAACCTCCCCATGCTTTCCTGAAATCCAGCTGCTATTAATTTCTTATAGTACAATAATATTTAATTATGTTCATATACCACAACTTGTTTAGCCATTCCCCAACTGATGGTTTCCCTTTATTTTGCTG